>NC_057813.1:569719537-569753049 GCF_018294505.1 Triticum aestivum
GACATACCAAGTACCCATCACAAACTCATCTCCCTCGTATTTACATTATTTGCCATTTGCCTCTCGTTTTCCTCTCCCCCACTTCACCCTTGCCGTTTTATTTGCCCTCTCTTTCCCAATCTCCTCTCTTTTCCGCTTGCCTTCTTCTTCCTCTCTCTTTCGCTTGCCTTTTTTCTGTTTGCTCGTGTTAGATCGTTTTCGGTATGGCTAGTTCCTTATCCGCTCCTATGTCTCCCGAGTTTGAAGTTCTTCACTTCAAGCAAAGGCAAGGAGAAAACTTAAAAGATGCTTGGTATAGGATGATGGAATCTTATCGCAAGTGCACCCTAGAGGTGAACTTTAGAGTTCTTCTTTGCAATTTTGATGTTGGGTTAAACATGACGCATAGACAACTCTTGGACTGCATTGCACATGCAATTATAGAGGGAATAGCGGGAACACTACCTCAAAAGGGAGGACCACATCCTACTCAAGAAGAAACCCAAGTGTTTGGAAAGATTTGCGAAGTAACAAATTTTTTACAAAAATCTCTTGAGCCTCTTAAAAGTGTTGGCGTAAATCTTCACTGCATGAATATGTTGATTACCCTTTAGATCTAAAAATTTCCGACTATGAAGGAAAACATAAAGAACCTCCCGGATTCGAGCATGACTCTGCTAAAAAACTGAAAATTAAAGATGGCACTACTTAGATCTATCTTCGCTTTTATGCCTAGCTAGGGGCGTTAAACGATAGCGCTAGTCGGGAGGCAACCCAATTTTCTTTGTGTTTCTTGTTTTTGTTCTTGTTTAGTAATAAATTTTGTTTCTACTTTCTGTTTAGATGTGTTTTCATGTTTTATTTAGTGTTTGTGCCAAGTAGAACCTATAGGATAACCTATGATATGAGTTGATTTGATTCTGCTGAAAAACAGAAACATTGCGCTCACGAGAAAAAAATCAATAAACCATAGAAACGAGATTTTGCATTGATTATTTTTGCTTCTATTCAATAAACAAATTGTTTAGGACTTCCTGTTTTGGTAGGATTTTTAAAGTTCCAGAAGTTTGCGTTAGTTACAGATTGCTACAGACTGTTCTGTTTTTGACAGATTCTGTTTTTCATGTATTGTTTGATTATTTTGATGCATCTATGGCTAGTAAAATAGTTTATGAACCATAGGGAACTTGTAATACAGTAGGTTTAACACCAATATAAATAAAGAATGAGTTCATTACAGTACCTTATGTGGTGGTTTTGTTTTCTTTCACTAACGGAGCTTATAAGATTTCCTGTTAAGTTTTGTGTTGTGAAGTTTTCAAGTTTTGGGTAAGGATTTGATGGACTATGGAATAAAGGGTGGCAAAAGCCTAAGCTTGGGGATTCTTATGGCACCCCAAGATATTCAAGAATATCCAAAAGCCTAAGCTTGGGGATGCCCCCGGAAGGCATTCCCTCTTCCATCTTCGTTCATTGGTAACTTTACTTGGAGCTATATTTTTATTTGCTACATGATATGTGTTTTGCTTGGAGCGTCGTGTATTATATTAGTCTTTGATTTTTAGTTTACCACAATCATAATTGTTGTAACACACTTTTTGAGAGAAGCCTATTTGATTGGAATTTATTAGAATATGCGATGTGCTTCACTTATATCTTTTGAGCTAGATAGTTTTTGCTCTAGTGCTTCACTTATATCTTTTAGAGCACGGCGGTGGATTAATTTTGAAGAAACTGTTGATCTCTCATGATTCACTTAGATTATTTTGAGAGTCTTTTAGAAAATCATGGTATTTGCTATGGTTATAAATTGGTCCTAGAATGATGAGCATCCAAGTTGGGTATAATAAAAACTATCATAGGAAGTGAATTGGATGCTATGATCAACTTGATACTTGATAATTGTTTTGAGATAGGGAGGTAGTGATATTAAAGTCATGATAGTTGGGTGATTATGAATTTAAAGAATGCTTGTGTTGAAGTTAGCAAGTCCCGTAGCATGCACGTATGGTTAAAGTTGTGTAACAAATTTGAAGCATCAAGTGTACCTGGCTTGTGCACCCTTATGAGTGGCGGTCGGGGACGAGCGATGGTCTTTTCCTACCAATCTATTCCCCTAGGAGCATGCGCGTAGTGCTTGGTTTTTGATGACTTCTAAATTTTTGCAATAAGTATATGAGTTCTTTTGACTAATGTTGAGTCCATGGATTATACGCACTTTTACCTTTCCATCATTGCTAGCCTCTTCGGTACCGTGCATTGCCCTTTCTCACCTTGAGAGTTGGTGCAAACTTCGCCGGTGCATCCAAACCCCGTGATATGATACGCTCTATCACACATAAACCTCCTTATATCTTCCTCAAAACAGCCACCATACCTACCTATTTATGGCATTTCCATAGCCATTCCGAGATATATTGCCATGCAACTTTCCACCGTTCCGTTCATCATCATCATGACATACATTACTTTTGTCATATTGCCATTGCATGATCATGTAGTTGACATCGTATTTGTGGCAAAGCCACCATGCATAATTTTTATACATGTCACTCTTCATTCATTGCACCATCCCGGTACACCGTCGGAGGCATTCATATAGAGTCATATCTTGTTCTAGTTTCGAGTTGTAATTCATGTGTTGTAATCAATAAAAGTGTGATGATCATCATTATTAGACCATTGCCCAAAAATAAAAAAAGAAAGGCCAAAAAAAAGAAAAAGTGCCAAAGAAAAAAAAGAAACGAAAAAAGAAAAAAAAAGAAGAAAAGAAAAAAAGAAAAATAAAGAAAAAAATAAAGGGGCAATGCTACTATCTCTTTTTCCACACTTGTGCTTCAAAGTAGCACCTTGTTCTTCATGTAGTGAGTCTCATATATTGTGCTTCAAAGTAGCACCATGTTTTCATGTAGAGAGTCTCATAGTTTGTCACTTTCATATACTAGTGGGAATTTTTCATTATAGAACTTGGCTTGTATATTCCTACTATGGGCTTCCTCAAATGCCCTAGGTCTTCGTGAGCAAGCAAGTTGGATGCACACCCACTAGTTTTATTTTGATGAGCTTTCATTCATTTATAGCTCTAGTGCATCCGTTGCATGGCAATCCCTACTCCTCATGTTGACATCAATTGATGGGCATTTCCATGGCCCGTTGATTATCCTCATCAATTTGAGACTTTCTCCTTATTTTTGTCTTCTCCACACAATCCCCAATCATTACTCTATTCCACCCATAGTGCTATGTCCATGGCTCACGCTCATGTATTGCGTGAAGGTTGAAAAAGTTTGAGATTATTTAAGTACGAAACAATTGCTTGGCTTGTCATCAGGGGTATAGAAGTTGGGAACATCTTTGTGTGACGAAAATGAAGCATAGCATAACTATATGATTTTGTAGGGATGAACTTTCTTTAGCCATGTTATTTTGAGAAGACATGATTGCTTTTATAAGTATGCCTGAAGTATTGCTATTTCTTTTGTCAATATGAACTTTTATTTTGAATCACTTGGATCTGAACATTCATGCCACAATAAAGAGAAATTACATTGAGAATTATGCTAGGTAGCATTCCACATCAAAAATTCCGTTTTTATCATTTACCTACTCGAGCACGAGCAGGAATTAAGCTTGGGGATGCTTGATACGTCTCCAACGTATCTATGATTTTTGATTGTTCCATGCTATTATATTACCTGTTTTGGATTTCTATGGGCTTTATTTTACACATTTATATCATTTTTGGGACTAAGCTACTAACCGAAGGTCCAGACCGTATTGTTGTCTTTTTGCCTATTTTAGTATTTCGAAGAAAAGGAATATCAAACGGAGTCCAAACGGAATGAAACCTTCGGGAGCGTGATTTTTGGAACGAACGTGATCCAGAGGACTTGGAGTGCAAGTCAAGAAGCAGCCGAGGCAACCATGAGGGTGGGGTGCGCGCCCACCCCTACAGGGCGCGCCCCCTATCTCGTGGGCCCCTTGGGCGGCCACCGACGTACTTCTTCCTCCTATATAAGCCTATGTACCCCGAAAACATCCAGGGAGCCACCGAAGAAATATTTCCACCATCATAACCTTCTGTATCCACGAGATCCCATCTTGGAGCCGTCGGCGGCGTTCTGCCGGAGGGGGAATCCACCACGGAGGGCTTCTACATGAACACCCTAGCCCCTCCGATGAGTTGTGAGTAGTTTACCACAGACCTTCAGGTCTATAGTTATTAGCTAGATGGCTTCTTCTCTCTTTTTGGATCTCAATACAATGTTCTCCCCCTCTCTTGTGGAGATCTATTCGATGTAATCTCTTTTTGCGGTGTGTTTGTTGAGATCCGATGAATTGTGGGTTTATGATCAAGTTTATCTATGAATAATATTTGAATCTTCTCTGAATTCTTTTATGTATGATTGAGTTATCTTTGCAAGTCTCTTTGAATTATCGGTTTGGTTTGGCCTACTATATTGATCTTTCTTGCCATGGGAGAAGTGCTTAGCTTTGGGTTCAATCTTGCGGTGTTCTTACCCAATGACAGAAAGGGTTGCAAGACACGTATTGTATTGTTGCCTTCAAGGATAAAAAGATGGGGTTTATATCATATTGCTTGAGTTTATCCCTCTACATCATGTCATCTTTCTTAATGCGTTACTCTGTTCTTATGAACTTAATACTCTAGATGTATGCTGGATAGCGGTCGATGTGTGGAGTAATAGTAGTAGATGCAGGCAGGAGTCGGTCTACTTGTCACGGATGTGATGCCTATATACATGATAATGCCTAGATAATCTCATAATTATTCTCTTTTCTATCAATTGCTCGACAGTAATTTGTTCACCCACCGTAATACTTATGTTATCTTGAGAGAAGCCTCTAGTGAGACCTATGGCCCCCGGGTCTATCTTTTATCATATAAGTTTCCAATCTACTTTTATTTGCATCTTTATTTTCTACATCTATATTATAAAATACCAAAAATATATTTATCTTATCATATTATCTCTATCAGATCTCACTTTCGCAAGTGGCCGTCAAGGGATTGACAACCCCTTTATCGCGTTGGTTGCGAGTTCCTTGTTTGTTTGTGTAGGTTCGTGGGACTTGTGAGGAGCCTCCTACTGGATTGATACCTTGGTTCTCAAAAACTGAGGGAAATACTTACGCTACTGTGCTGCATCACCCTTTTCTCTTCAAGGAAAACCAACGCAAGCTCAAAACATAGCACCGAGGGACCTCCGGAGGGGAAGGAGCATCGCAAGCCCGAATTATATTATGATAGTGTCCTGAAAGGAGCCCACCTTGCGGCGGAGCAATGCACCAAGGATATTATATTTACATGAATATAGTCATGCTATCCTTTGTAATGTTTGAACAAGGGCATTTCTATCATTTATTGCCTGTTGTTTGAAAGTTTCTCCTCTTGTGCGGCCATTTTATATACATTAATCCTGAGAGTTGGCCAGTCGTCGGCTTCTGCCCCCACATAGGAAGTACGGGGGTGTTCGGGATAAACCTGAGCACTCTTTATCCCAGTTTTGGGTCCTTGAAGGAGGTGTTCAGCACAACGAACCAGGCAATCGGACTATAGGGCTTTATCACTCTCACTTAGCCATAGGAGTTTGACAAAAGGAAGGTAGGCGCAACCCCTGGTGTTCGGAAGACTGCACGAGGGGCTCTATAAGCACCTGATCGGAAGGAAAGCCGATCCATCGCATGCTGCATTGTTATGGCATTATGTGGAAGAAATCCTTAAAGATTTTACAACCTCTCGAACAGCTGACCAACTCTCGCCATATCATGACATTCAGTTTTCGGCTTTCTCTACTAAGGTGCTCGTCCGGAAGAACCAGGACACAATCGCAGTAGTTCTCCCAGCGCTACCTTAGCCGATATAGCGGAACGTAAGGTACCAAAACATGGGAGCCGGGCAAACCCAAGTATTGACCCAAGACATGATTCGGAGATGATGCATATAATGCTATAAGTTCGGGGTGACGAACTGCCATGAAGGTGTTTGGACTTTATTGCCGTATTATGGGTATAATGAATCCCCTGGTATATTAAGGCATATCGCGATGTGCAAATGCCTTTTGAAAAAAAGAGTTTAAATAAGAAATAATAGCAGATAAGCATCATGTAAATCTACATGTTGTATTTGAATAATACGCCGATGTGTATGAGTATAAGTAATGTGATAAAAAGAAATATGACTGCGGAACCTGCTGAGACTAGGCGAGAGGAAGTTGTGTGCAGATCAGGAATCTGGTCGGATGGTCATCGAGGGGAATATCTAAAGATTCCCATATGCGTTTGAACTGTTTCCACTCCATCAGTCCTGGCCTACGTAAAGGTGAACCTGCAAAGAAAATGCAAGAAATGTTTGTGTGCCGCAGAGCGGTTGAGCCGCAGTATGTGGCCTGTCTTAACTCTTGCCGGAGTGTTTGAGTTGAGATCCGGACGAGCCGGGCTATCCTGCTGCGCAGCAGTTCGGACTCCTTTGGTGGTGTCCGGAAGCTCGTCCGTCAACTCGAGGTTCGATTGAAAGGTGCCACTCGTTGCTTTTGCTGTTAAAGCGGCGATAGACTCTTCGGCGGTGAGGGGAAGTTTGGCCCTGCCATTAACCGTAATGATGCCGCGCGGATTGGGCATCTTGAGTTTACGGTAGGCATAATGTGGCACCGCATTGAATCGAGCGAACGCGGTTCGTCTGAGCAGTGCCTGATAGTCACTGTGAAAAGGGACGATGTCGAAGACTAACTCTTCGGTACGGTAATTGTTTGATGATCCGAAGACTACCTCCAGAGTGATGGAGCCTTACAACTGGCCTCCACGCCTGGTATAACACCTTTAAAGGTGGTTTTAGTGGGTTTGATCATCGAATGATCGATACCCATCTGGTGCACTGTGTTCTGATACAACAGGTTTAGACTGCTGCCTCCATCCATAAGGACTCGTGTGAGGTGGAACCCATTGATTATGGGGTCGAGGACGAGTGCATCTGAATTACCCTGGTTGGTATTAGCCGGACGATCCGTATGATCGAAAGTGATCGGCCGTAGTTTATATTGTGGGGCGACTGACTCCATTAAGTCGGCATCCCTAAGAGTGCACGTCCGTTCCCGTTTGGGGATTTGGATGGTGTTTATCATATTCACCGTCTTGGTTTGTGGGGGAAATCTCCTTTGCCCTCCTTTGTTTTGTGATCGGGGCTCCTCGTCGTCATCATCGCTTTGAGACCCTTGCTCCTTGTTTGCAGCGCCTGACCTGTCGGCTTGCTTGAAGACCCAACATTCTCTGTTGGTGTGATTGGCTGGTGTTCCTGGGGTGCCGTGAATTTGGCATGGACGATCGAGTATGCGATCCAGACTGGACGGGCCCGAATCATTCTTTTGGAATGCCTTTTTCCGCTGACCGGCCTTAGAGCCATTGAATCCGGCATTGACCGCCGTGTCTTAGGTGCTATCACCTTTTTTGTGACACTTGTGTTTGTTGCGTTGTGGCTTGTCGTTGCTGTCTGATGTCTACTACACAACCTTCTTCTTGTAGACGTTGTTGGGCCTGCAAGTGCACATGTTTGTAGGACAGTAGCAAATTTCCCTCAAGTGGATGACCTAAGGTTTATCAATCCGTAGGAGGCGTAGGATGAAGATGGTCTCTCTCAAACAACCCTGCAACCAAATAACAAAGAGTCTCTTGTGTCCCCACGTAGGTATATATGGGTGAAAGGAGTACGTCGGTGGAGCTACGGGGGCCCACGAGGCAGGGGGCGTGCCCTAGGGGGTGGGCGCCCCCACCCTCGTGAGCACCTCCCGTATCTTCTGACGTGGGGTCCAAGTCCATCAGGTGGGTTTCCTTCCAAAAATATCTTCTCCAGTTGATTTCGTTCCGTTTTGACTCTGTCTGATATTCCTTTTCCTCGAAACACTGAAATAGGCATAAAACAGCAAATCTGGGCTGGGCCTCCGGTTAATAGGTTAGTCCCAAAAATAATATAAAAGTGGATAATAAAGCCCAATATTGCCTAAAACAGTAGATAAAGTAGCATGGAGCAATAAAAATTATAAATACATTGGAGACGTATCAAGCATCCCCAGCTTAATTCCTGCTCGTCCTCGAGTAGGTAAATGATAAAAAAAAGAATTTTTGATGCGGAGTGATACTTTGGCATAATTTCAATGTAAATCTTCGTAATTGTAGTATGAATATTCAGATCCGAAAGATTCAAGACAAAAGTTCATATTGACATAAAAGTAATAATACTTCAAGCATACTAATCAAAGCAATCATGTCTTCTCAAAATAGCATGGCTAAAGAAAGTTATCCCTACAAAATCATATAGTCTGGCTGTTGCTCTATATTCTTCACACAAAGTATTTAATCATGCACAACCCCAATGACAAGCCAAGCAACTGTTTCATACTTTAGTAATCTCAAACTCTTTCAACTTTCACGCAATACATGAGCGTGAGCCATGGACATAACACTATATGTGGAATAGAATGGTGGTTGTGGAGAAGACAAAAAGGATAAGATAGTCTCACATCAACTAGGCATATCAACGGGCTATGGAGATGCCCATTAATAGATATCATTGTGAGTGAGTAGGGATTGCCATGCAACGGATGCACTAGAGCTATAAATATATGAAAGCTCAACAAAAGAAACTAAGTGGGTGTGCATCCAACTTGCTTGCTCACGAAGACCTAGGGAACTTTTGAGGAAGCCCATCATTGGAATATACAAGCCAAGTTCTATAATGAAAAATTCCCACTAGTATACGAAAGTGACAACATTTGAGACTCTCTATCATGAAGATCACGGTGCTACTTTGAAGCACAAGTGTGGTAAAAGGATAGTAGCATTGTTCCTTCTCTCTTTTTCTCTCATTTTTTATTTGGGCCTTTTTTATGGCCTTTTTTTATTTTTCGTCCGGAGTCTCATCCCGACTTATGGGGGAATCATAGTCTCCATCATCCTTTCCTCACTGGGACAATGCTCTAATAATGATGATCATCACACTTTTATTTTTCTTACAACTCAACAATTACAACTCGATACTTAGAACAAAATATGACTCTATATGAATGCCTCCGGCGGTGTACCGGGATATGCAATGAATCAAGAGCGACATGTATGAAAATTATGAAGGTGGCCTTGCCACAAATACAATGTCAACTACATGTTCATGCAAAAAGCAATATGACAAAAGTAATGTGTGTCATATGAACGGAACGGTGGAAAGTTGCATGGCAATATATCTCGGAATGGCTATGGTAATGCCATAATAGGTAGGTATGGTGGCTGTTTTGAGGAAGGTATATGGTGGGTGTATGGTACCGGCGAAAGTTGCGCGACACAAGAGAGGCTAGCAATAATGGAAGGGTGAAAGGGTGCGTATAATCCATGGACTCAACATTAATCAAAAGAACTCATGCACTTGTTGCAAAAATTTAGAAGTCATCAAAAACCAAAGCACTACACGCATGCTCCTAGGGGGATAGATTGGTAGGAAAAGACCATCGCTCGTCCCCGACCGCCACTCATAAGGAAGACAATCAATAAATAAAATTGTGCTTCAACTTCATCACAAAGCGGTTCACCATACGTGCATGCTACGGGAATCACAAACTTCAACACAAGCATTCTTTAAATTCATAATCACCCAACTAGCATCACTTTGATATTATCACCTCCATATCTCAAAACAATTATCAAGCATGAAACTTATCTTAGTATTCAACGCACTCAAAAGAAAGTTTCACATATCTTGAATACCAAGTATATTAATGTTAATTAAATTACCATGCTATTAAAGACTCTCAAAATAATATAAGTGAAGCATGAGAGTTCATCTATTTCTTCAAAATAAAACCACCATTGTGCTCTAAAAGATATAAGTGAAGTACTAGAGCTAATGACAAACTACTCTGAAAGATATAAGTGAAGATAATTGAGTAGTCGAATAATTATGCAACTATGCGAAGACTCTATCTCATTTAAGAATTTTATATCTTGGTATTGTATTCAAGCAGCAAGAAAAACAAAATAAAATGACATTGCAAGGATAGCACAACTCATGTGAAGAAGCAAAAACTTAGGTTCAACCGATACTAACCGAAAGTTGTTGAAGAAGAAAGGTGGGATGCCTACCGGGGCATCCCCAAGCTTAGATGCTTGAGACTTCTTTAAATAATGTCTTGGGGTGCCTTGGGCATCCCCAAGCTTGAACTTTTGTGTATCCTTAATTCCTTTCATGTCACGGTTTCTCTTTTTATCAAAAGCTTCATTCACAACAAACTCAACAAGAACTCGTGAGATAGGTTAGTATAAACCATTGCAAAACCATGTCATCTTCTACTGTAACAAATCACTAACATTATTATTCAACATTGAATACTAAATGTCTCTGCTTATTTAATACTCCTATCCTCAAATAGAATCATTAAACAAGCAAACATACACAAACAATGCAAACATAACAGCAATCTGCCAAAACAGTACAGTCTGTAAAGAATGCAAGAGTATCAATACTTCCCTGACTCAAAAAATTATGAACTAAAATTCCCACTGTAATAAATTTATCAGAGCTTAAAATGCAAAAATATTCAACGTTATACCATTCTCTGACTTTGCTGAGCAATTTTTGCAACAGCGGTAAACTTTCTGTTTTCAAACAGCAACATGTATAGTAGAAAAATAACCATGTCAAAGGATATCCTTGAATTTTTTATTGAAACTAAAGATGCAAAACATTATTATAACTAAAAGCAAGCAAAAACTATCAAAATAAAATGACGCTCCACAAAACACATATCATGTGGCGAATAAAAATATAGCTCCAAATAAAGTTACCGATGAACGAAGACGAAAGAGGGGATGCCATCCGGGGCATCCCCAAGCATAGGCTCTTCGTTGTACTTGAATATTACCTTGGGGTGCCTTGGTAATCCCCAAGCTTAGGCTCTTGCCACTCCTTATTTCATAGTCATCGAATCTTTACCCAAAACTTGAAAACTTCACAACACAAAACTTAAAACAAAACTCGTAAGCTCCGTTAGTATAAGAAAATAAAACCACCACTTAGGTACTGTAATTAACTCATTCTAAATTCATATTGGTGTAATATCTACTGTATTCTAACATCTCTATGGTTCATACTACTTAATACTAGCCATAGATGCATCAAAATAAGCAATCAACACAATGAAAACAGAATCTGTCAAAAAACAGAACAGTATGTAGTAATCTGTATCAAATGTATATTTCTGGAACCCCAAAAATTCTAAAATAAATTTCTGGACCTGAGTAATTTGTCTATTAATGATCTGCAAAAAGAATCAACCTAAAAGCACTCTCCAGTAAACAATGGCAGCTAATCTCGTGAGCGCCAAAGTTTCTGTTTTTTTACAGCAAGATCACATAAACTTCACCCAAGTCTTCCCAAAGGTTCTACTTGGCACTTGATTGAAACAAAAGCTATAAAACATGATTACTACAGTAGCATAAGCATGTGGACACACAAAAACAGAAGGGATAAATATTGGGTTGTCTCCCAACAAGCGCTTTTCTTTAATGCCTTTTTAGCTAGGCATGATGATGGCAATGATGCTCACATAAAAGATAAGAATTGAAACATAACGGAAGCATCATGAAGCATATTACTAGCACATTTAAGCCTAACCCACTTCCTATGCATAGGGATTTTTTGAGCAAACAACTTATGGGAACAACAATCAACTAGCATAGGATGGCAAAACAAGCATAACTTCAAGATTTTAAGCACATAGAGAGGAAACTTGATATTATTGCAATCCCTACAAGCATATGTTCCTCCCTCATAATAGTTTTAAGTAGCATCATGAATGAATTCAACAATATAACCAGCACCTAAAGCATTCTTTTCATGATCTACAAGCATAGAAAATTTGCTACTCTCCACATAAGCAAATTTCTTCTCATGAATAGTAGGAGTATCATAAGAGACTTCAACACTAAAAATTGTTTCCACATTAAAAGAGTAATGTTCAGAAAAAGGGTAATCACAACCATGACAAGTTTTATAAATATAATCATCACTACTTTTATAGCATAAGTTTTATCACAATAATCATCATAAGTAGCAACTTTGTTCTCATCATAATCGATTGAAACCTCTTCCAAGATAGTGGAATCATTACAAATAAAGTTATGACCTATCCAAATCCACTTTCATAAATATTATAAGATTCAACATCCTCCAAAATTGTGGGATCACTACTTCCTAAAGTTGACACTCTTCCAAACTCACTTTCATCAGTATAATCATCATAGGTAGAAGGCATGCTATCATCATAACAACTTTGCATATCGAAAGTTGAGAGGCTAAAAATATCATCAATATTAAACATTGCATCCCCAAGCTTGGGACAAACACTAATTGCAGCAGATATATTCTCAAATATGTCATCCTCATTAAACATAGCTTCCCCAAGCTTGGGCCTTTTCATATTATAAGCATAATCACTCTCATCATTAATAGTATGGATAGCACCAATAGTATAGCAATTGTCATATTCCAAGCAAGTACCAAAAATATTTTCAAAATCGTAAGAAGTATCATTATCTTCCCAATCATAATCATCACAACAAGCAATAGGCATAACGAGATCATCATCAAGTGCATCATCTTCCACAATTAGTTTTGATTCATTTTCATGTGGCACAACAATAATAGGAGCAACTTTATTTGGGAGAGATACCTTTTTACCTCTTTTTTTTTCTTTTCTTCTTCTTCTCCACATCATGTGTGGGTTCAATCCTCCTTTTGGAGCTCCTTATTAATGAGATTGGTTGAATAGAAGGCTCCTCCTTGTTACCTGATTCATCATAAGAAATAATAGGAGGATATTGGGAAGTCTCTTCCCTTTCATAAGTATTCTCTTCATCTTCTATTTGTTTTGTTTTCTTTATGTAATTGGCAATATAAGGATTTTCAATGCAATTCTCCACACAAAACATATAAATATCCTCTAGATCAAAATCAAGAAATCTATCAAGATTAAATCTTGGAATACCCTCAGTTATACGTTTCATTTCTTCATAACCCAAAAGAAGGATAAGCTCTTTATGATGCTCAAAGGTAATCAAATTATCACAATAATTGGAAACGACTTGATCATGAAACAAATAGCATTGGAGCTTTAAATGACCATGTTCATTGCAAAGTTCACAAGGGGTACTATAAATATTGAATCTTTCAGCACATTCAACTAGCTCTTCTTGCAACAATTTGGTTTCTAAGTACTTATGCCTCTTGCAATATTTATCTTCCCTATTTGGTGTGTACTTACAAACCCAATGCACTCCACAAAAATTGACAGGTTTATAGGAGACAATTTCATCATAACTAGTGCAATCATCATTAGCATCATGGATATTCAAAGAATTCGTACTAACAACATTGCAATCATGCTCATCATTCAAATATTTAGTGCCAAACAATTTAGAGATTTCTTCTTCTAGCACTTGAGCACAATTATCCTTTCCATCATACTCACGAAAGATATTAAAAAGGTGAAGGGTATGAGACAAACTTAACTCCATTTTTTTTAATTTTCTTAACTAGTGATAAAACAAGAAACAAAAAGATTAGATTGCAAGATCTAAAGATATACCTTCAAGCACTCACCTCCCTGGCAACGGCGCTAGAAAAGAGCTTGATGTCTACTAAAAAACCTTCTTCTTGTAGACGTTGTTGGGCCTCCAAGTGCACAGGTTTGTAGGACAGTAGCAAATTTCCCTCAAGTGGATGACCTAAGGTTTATCAATCCGTAGGAGGCGTAGGATGAAGATGGTCTCTCTCAAACAACCCTGCAACCAAATAACAAAGAGTCTCTTGTGTCCCCAACACACCCAATACAATGGTAAATTGTATAGGTGCACTAGTTCGGCGAAGAGATGGTGATACAAGTGCAAAATAGATAGTAGATAAAGGTATTTGTAATCTGAAATAATAAAAACAGCAAGGTAACAAGTGGTAAAAGTGAGCGTAAACGGTATTGCAATGATAGGAAACAAGGCCTAGGGTTCATACTTTCACTAGTGCAAGTTCTCTCAACAATAATAACATAGATAGATCATATAACAAGCCCTCAACATGCAACAAAGAGTCACTCCAAAGCCACTAATAGCGGAGAACAAACGTAGAGATTATGGTAGGGTACGAAACCACCTCAAAGTTATTCTTTTGGATCAATCTATAAAAGAGTTCGTACTAGAATAACACCTTAAGACACAAATCAACCAAAACCCTAATGTCACCTAGATACTCCATTGTCACCTCAAGTATCCGTGAGCATGATTATACGATATGCGTCACACAATCTTAGATTCATCCAACCAACATAAAAGTACTTCAAAGAGTGCCCCAAAGCTACTACCGGAGAGTCAAGAACGTGTGCCAACCCCTATGCATAGGTTCCCAAAGTCACGAAACTCGCAAGTTGATCACCAAAACATACATCAAGTGGATCGCAATACATACATCAAGTGTTCTCATAAAAGACTCAATCCGATAAAATAACTTCAAAGGGGAAACTCAATTCATCACAAGAGAGTAGAGGGGGAGAAGCATCATAAGATCCAACTACAATAGCAAAGCTCGGGATACATCAAGATCGTGCATAGAGGGAACACGAGAGAGAACACGAGAGAGAGAGAGAGAGAGAGATATCAAACACATAGCTACTGGTACATACCCTCAGCCTCGAGGGTGAACTACTCCCTCCTCGTCATGGAGAGCGCCGGGATGATGAAGATGGCCACTGGTGATGAGTTTCCCCCTCAGGCAGGGTGCTGGAACGGGCTCCCGAGAGGTTTTAGGTGGCTATAGAGGCTTGCGGCAGCGGAACTCCTGATCTATCTTCTTTTCTGGAAGTTTTAGGGTACGTAGATATATATGGGTGAAAGGAGTACGTCGGTGGAGCTACGGGGGCCCCACGAGGCAGGGGGGCGCGCCCTAGGGGAGTGGGCGCGTCCCCCACCCTCGTGAGCACCTCCCGTATCTTCTGACGTGGGGTCTGAGGGAGTTCCAGACTAGGGGGTTTCCGGATAGCCGAACTATCATCATCGGCCAGACTCCAAGGCTATGAAGATACAAGATTGAAGACTTCGTCCCGTGTCCGGATGGGACTTTCCTTGGCGTGGAAGGCACGCTTGGCGATACGGATATGTAGATCTCCTACCATTGTAACCGACTCTGTGTAACCCTAGCCCTCTCCGGTGTCTATATAAACCGGATGGCTTTAGTCCATAGGACGAACAACAATCATACCATAGGCTAGCTTCTAGGGTTTAGCCTCCTTGGTCTCGTGGTAGATCCACTCTTGTAACACACATTATCAATATTAATCAAGCAGGACGTAGGGTTTTACCTCCATCAAGAGGGCCCGAACCTGGGTAAAACATCGTGTCCCTTGTCTCCTGTTACCATCCGCCTAGACGCACAGTTCGGGACCCCCTACCCGAGATCCGCCGGTTTTGACACCGACATTGGTGCTCTCATTGAGAGTTCCTCTGTGTCGTCACCGATACGCTCGATGGCTTCTTCGATCATCATCAACGACGCAGTCCAGGGTGAGACCTTCCTCCCCGGATAGATCTTCATATTCGGCGGCTTTGCACCGCGGGCCAATTCGCTTGGCCATCTGGAGCAGATCGAAAGCTACGCCCCTGGCCGTCAGGTCAGATTTGGAAGTTTAAACTTCACGGCGGACATCTGCGGGGACTTGATCCTCGATGGATTCGAGCCACGCCGAGCGTGCCGCACTGTCACGACAAACATGATCTAGCTCTGCAGCCGGACAGTACCCTGGAGGCCGCACTCGAACCCGCTCCAATCTTCAATTTGGAGCCGGCTGCGCAGGTCGAGGACGGATGGCTAGACACCACCTCGGGAACTGCAACCTCTACGGCGATAGAGCCGAACAATGACCTTGTCCCTCATGAAGCTCGTGGCTCCGAGGTGCCGGACTCCTTGCCAGACTCCGAACCTCCCGCGCCCCCTCCGATTGAATCCGATTGGGCGCCGATCATGGAGTTCACCGCAGCGGACATCTTTCAACACTCACCTTTTGGCGACATCTTGAGTTTGCTAAAGTATCTCTCGTTATCAGGAGAGCCCTGGCCGTACTGCGGTCAGGACGGTTGGGATGCGTACAACAAAGAAATTCAAAGCTCACCCACCACCCACTAGGTAGCCGCTGTCGACGATCTAACCGACATGCTAGACTATGACTCCGAAGACATCGACGGTATGGACGAAGATGCCGGAGACGACCAAGAACCAGTGCCTACTGGGCACTGGAAAGCCACCTCATCATATGACATATACATGGTGGATATCCCAAAGGATGGGAATGGCGAAGGAACAGAGGAGGATGACCCGTCCAAGAAGCTGCCCAAGCGCCGACATCAGCGGCGCCGCTCTAAATCCCGCCACAGCAAGAATGAAGACTCCGGCATCGGAGATAATAATACACTGGACAGTGCCGAAGATAACCCACTCCAGCAAGATGCAGCGCAGGAGGACGAAGACGCCAGCCCTCATGAGAGAGCGGCAGAAGAAGAGGTAGAGGATTATATGCCTCCCTCCGGAGACGAGGCAAGCCTCAACGATGATGAATTCGTCGTGCCTGAGAATCCCGTTGAACAAGAGCATTTTAAACACAGGCTTATGGCCACGGCAAACATCCTCAAGAAAAAGCAGCAACAGCTTAGAGCTGATCAAGATCTGCTAGCCGACAGATGGACTGAAGTCCTCGCGGCCGAAGAGCATGAGCTCGAACGCCCCTTCAAAAGCTACCCTAAACGCAAGTTGCTCCCCGATTAGAGGAGGAAGCATATGAACCCGCATCACCAGGAGACAATACGGCTAACCGACCACCCCGTGGTCGCGACAGAGAGGCCTCTAGGCCCTTCACTAGACCCGTACCCCGGCATCGCTCGAAAAGCACAAGGCCACAGGGGAACGCTCCAGACTTGCGAGATATATTGGAGGATAAGGCAAGACAATCAACATCGATCTATGGATCGCGTGGGCGCCCCACGGTACGTGACGACAGCCGTCGCGCCGGACACAGTAAGTCCGGCCGGGTCGAACAAAACAGGCAAAGTTCTTCTGAGCTCCGTCGTGATATCGCCCAGTACAGAGGCACCGCACACCCACTATGCTTCACAGATGAAGTAATGGATAATCAAATCCCCGAAGGGTTTAAACCCGTGAATATCGAATCTTACGATGGCACAATAGACCCCGCGGTTTGGATCGAAGACTATCTTCTTCACATCCACATGGCCCGCGGTGACGATCTTCACGGCATCAAATATCTCCCCCTCAAGCTTAATGGACCAGCCCGGCATTGGCTTAACAGCTTGCCAGCAGAGTCAATTGGGAGTTGGGAAGAATTGGAAGCCGCATTCCTCGATAACTTCCAAGGCACGTATGTGCGACCACCAGACGCTGATGACCTAAGCCACATAATTTAGCAGCCAGATGAATCAGACAGACAATTCTGGACACGGTTCTTAACCAAGAAAAACCAAATCGTCGACTGTACGGATGCGGAGGCCCTCGCGGCCTTCAAGCATAACATCCGCGACGAGTGGCTTGCCCGGCACCTGGGGCAGGAAAAGCCGAAATCCATGGCAGCCCTCACATCACTGATGACCCGCTTCTGCGCGGGTGAGGATAGCTGGCTAGCACGCATCAACAACCTTAGCAAACATTCTGGCAGTCTGGATTTCAAGGACCGAAATGGCAGGTCACATCGTAACAAAAACAAGCACCGCATCAACGGCGACAATAGTGAGGATACGGCAGTCAATGTCGGATTCAGAGGCTCTAAACCCGGTCAGCGGAAAAAGCCATTCAAAAGAACTGCTCCGGGTCCATCCAATTTGGACCGAATACTCGACCGCTTGTGCCAGATACACGGCACCCCCGAAAAGCCAGCTAACCACACCAATAGGGACTGTTGGGTATTCAAGCAGGCGGGCAAGTTAATTGCCGAAAACAATGACAAGGGGCTGCATAGCGACGACGAGGAAGAGACCCGACCGCCGAACAATAGAGGACAGAAGGGTTCCCCCCACAGGTGCGGACGGTGAACATGATATACGCAACGCACATACCTAAAAGGGAGCGGAAGCGTGCACTCAGGGATGTATACACGATGGAGCCAGTCGCCCCGAAGTTCAATCCATGGTCCTCCTGCCCAATCACTTTTGGCCGAAGGGACCACCCCACCAGCATCCGCCACGGCGGATTCGCCGCATTGGTCTTAACCCAATCGTCGATGGATTTCACCTCACCATAGTCCTGATGGACGGCGGCAGCAGCCTGAACCTGCTCTATCTGGATATAGTGCGCAAAATGGGCATAGACCCCTCAAGGATTAAACCTACCAAGACGACCTTTAAAGGCGTCATACCAGGTGTAGAAGCCAATTGTACAGGCTCAGTTACACTGGAAGTGGTCTTTGGATCCCCGGATAACTTCCGAAGTGAGGAGTTAATCTTCGACATAGTCCCGTTCCGCAGCGGCTATCATGCCTTGCCCGGACGTACCGCGTTTGCAAAATTCAACGCAGTGCCGCACTACGCATACCTCAAGCTCAAGATGCCAGGCCCTCGAGGAGTCATCACGGTCAACGGAAACACTGAACGTTCTCTCGGAATGGAGGAACACACAGCGGCTCTCGTGGCAGAAGTACAATGCAGCCTCTTAAGGAAGTTCTCGAGTCCGGCCGTTAAGTGGACGGACATAGCTAAGCGCGCCCGGAGTAACCTACAACAAGACCACCTGGCACGTTCCGAGCACGCGTAGCAGTGCGGCCCCAACCCCAGCCCCTGCAAAACGTCAAAGCAGGTCCTTCGCGTACACCATTATGCTCTGAAGATACCATGGGATGGGGAGAGGGGCACGACCACGATAAGCCCAGACTGCGGCTCAACCACACCAGGGGCTCTCAAGTGTGTCGTTCTTTTTTCTTTTTACCTTTTATTTTTTACCCACAGGACTCCGTGCATCAGAGGACTTGTCCGGCAGCAGACTTGCTGAACTCACGATGCAACAGCCAGGGAAGGATAAAGGCTACAACGAATATACATGTGGTCTCCATTACGAGCATTTTTATACACCAATCCGCAGCCTACCCCTGGAGGGGGACATGTTTAACAGTCCCATTCCTTGCTTATCGCACTATTTGTATCGTTCTGCATTCATAGCAGCACTTATTGAATAAAACAATGCAGCACCTGTTTGCTTATCATTGCATTTCGTTTTCATACATATGTTCATTTACGACATGTTGCATCCGTACACTTTGGTACGGTTAAAACACACCGGGGGCTTACGTTTCCCGCATCATGGTGTGATAAGTCCGAACACTTTCACAAGTGCGGCACCCCGAACTTATAGCATTATATGCATCGGCTCCGAATCATGTCTTGGGTCAATAGTTGGATTTGCCCGGCTCCCATGTTTTGGTACCTTACGCTCCGTTATATCGGCTAAGGTAGCACTGGGAGAACCACTGCGGTTACGCCCCAGTTGAGCTGGGTTAATGCCTCAGTGGACAAAGCTAAAACTGACCGTCATGATGAGGCAAGAGCCGGTCGCTGTTCGAGAGGTTTTTGAGAGTCCTTAAAGACTTATGCCGCTTAGAGCGAGGAGCCGGATCTTGTCCGGCCCAGGCGTGGATAGCACCCCAAATTCGGCCTTCCGAAGACTAGGGGCTTCGCCGCAATTTAAAATTATAGAATTCTATGGCTATGTGAGAGTGTTCAAGCATTATAAGTCCGGTTGCCTTGTTCGCTGTGTTGAGCGCCTCCCTAGATGGACCCAAAAATGGGAACAAGAGTGCTCAAGTTTATCCCGAACACCCCAGCACTCGTGGCATGGAGGCTGAAGCCGACGACTTACCATCTCTCAAATTTAATAAACAGCCGCACAGAAGGTAATATTTTAAATTAACAAGCGTTGCTTAGCGCATATGAACTAAGTTTTCAGCGCACAGGATAACAAAATGCGAGTCTACTCAAAAATTACATCTTTGGAGCACTCCCCCGCAATAGTGCGGGCGCCCTTCAGCACACTCTTATAATACATCTCTGGCATGCGATGCTCCTTGCCCTCTGGTGGCGGGTCCGTCACAAGCTTCTGGGCATCCATGTTGCCCCAGTGCACCTTTGCGCGGGCAAGGGCCTGACGGGCACCCTCAATATAGGCGGAGTGCTTGATGACTTCAACCCACGGGCACACATCCACCAGCCGCCGCACCAGGCCGAAGTAGCTCCCAGGCATGGCCTCCTTCGGCCACAGCCGAACTATGAGGCCCTTCATTGCCTGTTCGGCCGCCTTGTGGAGCTCGACCAGCTGCTTCAGCTGGTCTCTAAGGGGCACCGGATGTTCGGCCTCAGCATACTGAGACCAAAAGACCTTCTCCATCGAGCTCCCCTCCTCGGCCCGGTAGAATGTGGCAGCATCGCACACGCTGCAAGGAAGATCTGCAAACGCTCCAGGAGAGCTCCGAATTCGGGTAAGCAACAGGTAATTAACACTCACATGCTTACTTTGCATGAAAAATGCCTTACCCGCTGCTATTTTCTTCACCTCCTCAATCTCCTGGAGGGCCTTGTAGGCTTCGGCCTTAGCGGCTTTGGCACTCTCAAGAGCCGTTGCAAGCTCAGACTCTCGAGTCTTCGAGTAACGCTCCAGGCTCTCATGTTTTTTCACAAGATCCTGGAGCTCTTGATGTACCTCCGCCACCCGCACCTCCTGCTTCTCTCGCTCGGTGCGCTCCGCGGCCGCATTGCGTTCGGCCGCGGCCACCGCCTCTTTTAGGGTCACCACCTCGTTGGTGGCCCCTGCAATACCCATGTTATCTTTGTCATTCTTTTGCAACCAAAATCCTTTTCTTTAAGGTACAATTTTAATAAGGTATTACTCACCTTCCTTGTTCCCGAGCTACTTCTTGGCACGGCCGAGCTCATTCTCGGACCGCTCAAGGTTCTCCTTCAAAGAATTGACCTCCGCAGTTAGTGCGGCAGAGGTCAGCAGCGCAGCCTGCAATCCCATATTGACATATTTATTATGACTCATGCGTATATCTTTTTAGATCCTCAGTCCGGCTTTTCTTTCCGAACACCGAACCGAGCATCAGGGGCTACTGTCTATGCGGTACCATTTTATACATATTGAAATTCTTACCTCAAAGCCTGTTAGAAGGCTGGTGCAGGCTTTGGTCAGCCCGCTCTTGGCGAGCTGCACCTTCTGAATCACCGCACTCATAACGGTGCGGTGTTCCTCTTTGATGGAGGCGCCATTGAGCGCCTCCAGCAAGCTATCCGGCGCCTCCGGTTGGACGGAGGCTGCCGGCGTCACGGTCTTGCCCTTCTTGCGAAGGGGTCGCCCGCCGGACTCTGGAGCCACTGTGGGTTCCAGGGCCGAGTCCGGTGCAAAGTCCGGGAGGTTGTCCTGCGACACCTCCGGGGCCCTCTCCTCCTGGTGGGTCCCTTCCTGGGATCCCACCTCGGCATCGTCCGCGTCACGGGGGGTGGAGGCAGTCGGAAGAGAATCCATATCCGACGCACCTAAGGACCCGCTCGATGAAGCGGGAAGATCATCCTTAGGCGGACTGCAGGGTTGTATGCGGCATTAGAAAGACATTATGTGGCGGAAAATATAAACCTTGAAGTTATTTGGGAGTCCGGATACTTACAATCTCGCCAGGGGCTTGGCCCTTGGAGGCCAGTCCTCGTCGTCATCACTGGCGTTGGCGGAGCAGTCCGGGGGAAGAGTTTTTCCCTTCTTGGACCCTTCGGCCTCCCTTGTTGGAGAGGCCTTCCTTTTCTTCCCTTCCCCCCCGCTGGGGGAGAGGCTTTCTTCTCCTCCTCGCCTTGGTGGGAGGAGTCGTCCTCTGATTCATCATCCGATAGCACCTGAAAACGGGAACTCTTCCGAGTCCCCGTGGCCTTCTTCTTGGCCTTCTTCTCCGGCACCACGTGGGGTGCCGGAGCTAGTAGCCCCGTTAGGCGGGCGTCCGCTGGGTCCTCTGGCAATGGGGCCGGACAGATAGTCCGTTCGGCCTTCGCCAGCCAGTCCTGTCAAAGGTAAAGGGAGTTTAGATCCCGCATAGAGTCAAACTATGGAAAACAAGTGGCAAAATCACTTACCTCGTCAGCTGGACGCTGCGAGCGAAATCCGCGATCTTCGGTGGCGGATGTGGGAGCCTCGGCACCCTTGAACAACACCTTCTAGACATCTTCGTACGTAGTGTCGAAGAGCCCGCTCAGAGTCTGGTGCTGCGCCGGATCGAACTCCCACATGTTGAAGCCCCGTCGTTGGCACGGGAGAATCCGACGGATGAGCATGACCTGGACTACGTTGACAAGCTTGAGCTTCTTGTCCACCAGCTTCTGGATACAGGCTTGGAGTCCGGTCAGCTCCTCCGAATCCCCCCAGATCCGGTCACTCTCTTTCCAGGAGGTAAGCCGTGTGGGGATGCCGGATCTAAATTTGGGGGCCGCTGCCTAATCAGGGTCACGCGGCTCGGTGATGTAGAACCACCCCGATTGCCACCCCTTAATGGTTTCCACGAAAGTGCCCTCTAGCCACGTAACGTGGGACATCCTGCCCACCATGGCGCCTCCGCACTCCGCTTGGCTGCCCTTCACAACCTTCGGCTTGACACTGAAGGTCTTGAGCCACAAGACGAAGTGGGGCTGGATGCAGAGGAAGGCCTCGCACACGACGATAAACGCCGAGATGTTGTGGATAAAATTCGGGGCCAGATCATGGAAATCTAGGCCGTAGTAGAACATGAGCCCCCGGACAAAGGGATGAAGTGGACAGCCCAGTCCGCGGAGGAAATGGGGAAGGAATACTACCCTCTCATGGGACCTGGGGGTGGGGATGAGCTCTCCCTCGTCGGGGAGCCGGTGCGCGATGTCGCTGGACAAGTATCCGGCGCTGCGCAGCTTCTGGATATGCCCCTCCGTGACGGAGGAGGCCATCCACTTGCCTCCTGCTCCGGACATATTTGGAGAAGGTTGAGGTGAGATGTGCGGACTTGGGTGCTGGAGCTCGAGTTCGCGGAGATGGATAAGCCAAGGAGGAAGAAGGCGCAGGTAAAAGGGTTGGATCTTTATCCCCTTATATGGGCGGACGAAAACATGTGTCCCCACCGGCCTGGTAAAACTCGCTTATCTCCCAAGCGTCACAATCAATGGCGCGGTTGGGTTACCCACGTCCATATTGATGGGAATCCCGGAATAAGGGGAACACGATCTCTGCTTTGACAAGACGTGCCAAGGAAACTGCCTCGCTAAACGCGCTGAGGTGGAACAATAAAAACAATTTGAAGGCTTGGTAGTGGTGTGATGTTACGCCACAAAATACGTCAGCAGATTGAACTTGTGTAATATTATTTTCTCTACGGTGGTACGTGGAATTTATTTTGCAGAGCCGGACACTATCCTGGTGTTCACAATCTTCTATAAATTATTTGGAGGAAGAACCCGCCTTGCAATGCCGAAGACAACATGTGCACCAGACTCATCGTCATTGAAGCCTGGTTCAGGGGCTACTGAGGGAGTTCCGGACTAGGGGGTGTCCGGATAGCCGAACTATCATCATCGGCCGGACTCCAAGACTATGAAGATACAAGATTGAAGACTTCGTGCCGTGTCCGGATGGGACTTTCCTTGGCGTGGAAGGCAAGCTTGGCGATACGGATATGTAGATCTCCTACCATTGTAACCGACTCTGTGTAACCCTAGCCCTCTCCGGTGTCTATATAAACCGGATGGCTTTAGTCCATAGGACGAACAACATCATACCATAGGCTAGCTTCTAGGGTTTAGCCTCCTTGATCTCGTGGTAGATCCACTCTTGTAACACACATCATCAATATTAATCAAGCAGGACGTAGGGTTTTACCTCCATCAAGAGTGCCCGAACCTGGGTAAAACATTGTGTCCCTTGTCTCCTATTACCATCCGCCTAGACGCACAGTTCGGGACCCCCTACCCGAGATCCGCCGGTTTTGACACCGACAGGGTCCAAGTCCATCAGGTGGGTTTCCTTCCAAAAATAACTTCTCCAGTTGATTTCGTTCCGTTTTGACTCCATCTGATATTCCTTTTGCTCGAAACATTGAAATAGGCATAAAACAGCAAATCTGGTCTGGGCCTCCGGTTAATAGGTTAGTCCCAAAAATAATATAAAAGTGGATAATAAAGCCCAATATTGCCTAAAACAGTAGATAAAGTAGCATGGAGCAATCAAAAATTATAGATACATTGGAGACGTATCACTGTCTCTGGCTTTTGATGTGCCAGGATTGCTTGCTGTATTGTTGCTACGAGCCAACCAGCTATCCTCGCCCGCACAAAAGCGGGTCATGAGTGTCGTGAGGGCTGCCATGGACTTTGGCTTTTCTTGGCCGAGATGTCGGGCAAGCCGCTCATCATGGATGTTATGCTTAAAGGCCGCTAGGGCTTCAGCATCCGGACAGTCAACAATTTGGTTCTTTTTAGTTAGGAACCGAGTCCAGAATTTCCTGGCTGACTCTCCAGGCTGTAGAGTTATGTGACTTAGATCGTCAGCGTCCGGTGGTCGTACATAAGTGCCCTGGAAGTTATCTAGGAATGCGTCTGCCAGGTCTTCCCAACTTTTGATGGAGTTTGCCGGCAAGCTGTTCAGCCAATGCCAAGCCGGTCCCTTGAGTTTTAGTGGGAGGTACTTGATGGCGTGTAGATCATCCCCGTGGGCCATGTGAATGTGGAGGAAGAAATCTTCTATCCATACCGCGGGGTCTGTAGTACCATCATATGATTCAATGTTCACGGGTTTAAACCCTTCTGGGAATTCATGATCCATTACTTCATCAGTGAAGCATTGGGGGTGTGTGGCGCCTCTGTGCCGGGCTACATTGTATTCGGCCCGGCCGGATTTGTTGATATATTCGGCGTGACGGTCATCGTCACGTGTTGGAGTGCGCCCCCGTGATCCGTAGATCGATCTTGACTGTCCTGCTTTGTTTTTCAATTTGTCTTGCAGGTCATTCGCGGAGCCCCGGGCTTTCATATTTTGCTTTTTTGGCTGCGGGGTGCGGGCTGGACTTCGGGCTGATACGCTGCTTTATCTCGGCCAGGAAGTGGCCGGTCGGCCGCATCGTGCGCTGGTAGTGTAGGCTTTGATGCCTCCTCCTCTTGTTGAGGTAGCAACCTGTGCTTTGGGTAACTTTTAGTTGTGCGCTTGAGTCCGTATTCCTCGGTAGCCAGGACCTCGGTCCATCTATTAGTTAGCAAGTCTTGATCAGTTTGAAGCTGCTGCTGCTGTTTTTTCAGGCTTTTTGCAGTGGCTATAAGCCGACCCTTGAAGCGCTCCTGCTCGACGGGATCCTCAGGCACGATGAATTCTTCGTCGCCAAGGCTTACTTCGTCTTCGGAGAGGGGCATGTAATTGTCGTCCTCTAATTCTCCATCTGTTGCCTGCTCCTTAGGGCTAGCTTGCCCATCCTTCCGCTCGGCCTGCTCGAAGTTTGGTTGGGCGGGATTGTTTTCATCTTCGGCACCATCCGGATTGCTATTATCTCTTGTGCTGGTATTGATATTTTTGCTATGGCGGGGCTTGGAGCGGCGCCGATGACGCCGGTGCCTAGATAGCTTCTCCAAGGGATTATCCTCCATTGCCTCATCGCCATCGCTTTCTTTTGGTGTGTCCACCATGTATATATCATATGATGAGGTGGCTGTCCAGCGCCCTGTGGGTGGTGGTTCCTGTTCTTCTCCTACATCGTCGTGCGTACCCTCGATGTCCTCGGAGTCGAAGTCAAGCACGTCGGTTAAGTCATCGACAGTGGCTATTAAGTGGGTGGTGGATGGGGAACAAATTTCTTCGTCGTCCGCTTCCCACTCAAGTCGGACATAGTTTGGCCAAGAGTCTCCTGATAGGGAGCGAGACCTTAATGAATTTAGCACGTCACCCAAGGGTGAGTGCTGAAAGATATCCGCGGAGGTAAACTCCATGATCGGTGCCCAATCAAATTCGATAGGCACGGACGCACGCGGTTTGGAACCTATGGCCGGAAACGAGTCCGAGGGTCCGATGACACAGATCTCTTTCGAGGTGAGGTCTGTGTTCGGCTCAGTCGCTGATGAATATGCGGCCTCCGTGGCTGGGTCCATCCACCCGTCCTCGGATGGCACAATCTGCTCCAGATTAAGGGCCGGGGCAGCCGCAGGTGTGATCTCCTGAACACCGTCCGATGGCAGATCTAAGTCATGCTCGTCGAGACTGTCTGACGCTCCTGACATGGGCTCGAATCCGTCAAAGATCAAGTCTCGACAGATGTCGGCAGTGTAGTTCAAGTTTCCAAACCTGACCTGATGGCCAGGGGCGTAGCTATCGATCTTCTCCAGATGGCCAAGTGAGTCGGCCCACAGTACGAAGCCGCCGAATACGAAGATCTATCTGGGGAGGAAAACCTCACCTTGGACGGCATCGTTGAAGACGATTGAAGGAGCCATCAAGCCTTATCGTGACGCATAATGGAACTCTCAATGAAAGCACCAATGTCGGTGTAAAAACCGGCGGATCTCGGGTAGGGGGTCCCGAACTGTGCGTCTAAGGCTAATGGTAACAGGAGGCGAGGGACACGATGTTTACCCAGGTTCGGGCCCTCTTGATGGAGGTAATACCCTACTTCCTGCTTGATTGATCTTGATGATATGAGTATTACAAGAGTTGATATACCACGAGATCATAGAGGCTAAACCCTAGAAGCTAGCCTATGGTATGATTGTTGTTGTCCTACGGACTAAACCCTCTGGTTTATATAGACACCGGAGGGGGCTAGGGTTACACATAGTCGGTTACAGAGAAGGAGATCTACATATCCGAATTGCCAAGCTTGCCTTCCACGCAAAGGAGAGTCCCATTTGGACACGGGACAAAGTCTTCAGTCTTGTATCTTCATAGTCCAACATTCCGGCCAAAGTATATAGTCCGGCTGTCTGAGGACCCCCTAATCCAGGACTCCCTCACCCCCCTTCCTAGTTGGACTAGGAGGGGAAGGAAGGGGGAGGAAGGAGGAAGGAAGGGGGGGGGGCACCCAATTCATATTGGGCTTGGGGGGAGGGGCCCTCCTAGGCTCCCTTCTCCTCTCTCCCACTATCGCCCAATAAGGCCCATATACTTCCCGGGGGTTCCGGTAACCTCCCGGTACTCCGGTATATGCCTGAACTCACCCGGAACCATTCCGATGTCCAAACATAGGCTTACAATATATCGATCTTTATGTCTCGACCATTTCGAAATTCCTCGGCATGTCCGTGATCACATCCGCGACTCTGAACTACCTTTGGTACATCAAAACACATAAACTCATAATACTAATCGTTATCAAAGTTAAGCGTGCGGACCCTACGGGTTTGAGAACTATGTAGACATGACCGAGACAAGTCTCCGGTCAATAACAAATAGCGGAACCTAGATGCTCATATTGGTTCCTACATATTCTACGAAGATCTTTATCGGTCAGACCGCATAACAACATACATTCTCCCCTTTGTCATCGGTATGTTACTTGCCTGAGATTCGATCGTCGGTATCTCAATACCTAGTTCAATCTCGTTACCGGCAAGTCTCTTTGCTCATTCTGTAATACTTCATCCCGCAACTAACTCATTAGTCACAATGCTTGCAAGGCTTATAGTGACGAGTATTACCGAGAGGACCCAGAGATACCTCTCCGAAACACGGAGTGACAAATCCTAATCTCGATCTATGCCAACCCAACAAGCACCTTCGGAGACACCTGTAGAGCACCTTTATAATCACCCAATTACGTTGTGACGGTTGGTAGCACACAAAGTGTTCCTCCGGTATTCGAGAGTTGCGTAATCTCACAGTCTGAGGAACTTGTATAAGTCATGAAGAAAGTAGTAGCAATGAAACTAACACGATCATAATGCTAAGCTAACGGATGGGTCATGTCCATCACATCATTCTCCTAATGATGTGACCCCGTTCATCAAATGACAGCACATGTCTATGGTTAGGAAACATAACCATCTTTGATAAACGAGCTAGTCAAGTAGAGGCATACTAGAGACTATAGGTTTTGTCCATTTGTAACCTCTCAAGTCCAAAAAAGAGCGGTTGTCGTGGCAGCGATGCATTATATTATATTAATAGTTGCATATGTATTGTGAAACATGTATGAATCACATTAGAAGGCACATAACGAGATCACAAGTAAAGTTCGCGTTATGTTTGCATGTTACATACAATCACATGATAACAGTAACACCATGATGACTATGAATTAGACGAATATTATCAAGTTGTTCAGTCCAGTTAACTTGATCTGACCTGCAGCCTTGCGTACTTCATGCTTTCTCTTTTCTTTGAGCACAAACTTCAAGTAATCATCATCTGCATCTCCTCTAGTTTTAAACCCTTTAAAACAGTTGTTATTCTAACCGTCCACTTGGTCATGGGATGTCTAGCATCGTTATTGCATACTCGGCGGCTGCTCGAGCGCTTTCGGCGTAGGCAGCAGCTCCCGCGGTGGAAGCTGCCACCATAGGCGCCCTGACGACTCGTCTCCTCGTCTCCATCTAACACACAGGTCAAACCGAACATTTAGGGAAAACACATTTTCAAAGTTAGCATAATTTATGAGCAATAAAAAAGTCTAGTCATCCAGACTAGAAGATTGTTCCATTCATATTTCGAAAAGTGCAACATCATATACATTACCATTAAGAGGGTGTACCTTGACAGTTCCCGAGATATTTCATCGATGTTCATTGGCAATCCACTCAGTTATCACATGTTTGCCGCAGCTGGTACAAAAGTGGAATATCACTGAACATGAATGAAAGATCTAGGGAACAATTAAAGAAGAGGCACCCGATGGAAACATATATCATGCTAGGCTTATGAACAGAACAATCCTGCAGTTTGGTTGGATAGCATTTATTGATGTGTATAGTAGACTCGCTTATGTAGAAGGCTAACATTTGATTTTGCTACGATATGGAAGAAAATAGAACCTTTTAGTATTTGTCATAATTCGAGTTCTTAACGATCGCACTACCAAATTCATTGAAGAAATTGGTACATAAATACATCAATTGTAGAATGGACGGAAAAATTGGCATGACCTTTGCTAAAAATTGGACATATTGAGTGTCAAAATTTTGGGGAAGCAGAAGTTAATCAAAACATTCTGCCAAAACATTCACACTCATTTTGGATCCCTCCAAAAATTGCAAAACATGTTTGATGACCGGAATATTTTGCCATTTTAACTACCGCTAACCAGCATGCATAACCAAATACATACATGAGCAGAGATAATAAGACCAGCACATGGCCAAATTCATTTGAAACACGATTTGTTTTGCATAAGTTTAGCTGCAACACGTGTCGTCGCCAAGGGTTCCCAGCCGCCAGGGAAAGAACCCTCGTATCTAGCCGCGCCTAGGGTTCTTCCTGCCTCCTATTGGCGTCGGCGCCCGTCTTCCTTATCTCCTGTGGCCTTAGGGCCTTGGAGGCATGGTGGACCTCGGCTCTTGCCGGTGGAAAGGCTTCATTTTTTGTTGTTTTTTTGAGCTTTTTTCTTAGGGTTTATGTCCTGCTTAGAGAGATGTAGCGGCGGTGGCTGTCTGAAGATGGAATAATACTGTCCCCACCTAGCCCCCATATCGGTGGTGCTTCTAGCGTCATCGAAGGGCGTGTGGAGGTTTGTTTCCAACGGATCTCGCGACATTTGTCTTCGATGGATCCATGTGGATCATGTCTTTGTTCGTGCGTGTTCGTTCTCTGCAGGTTGGATCCTTTCGATCTAAACTTCTCTTCAACGCCGGCGGTTGCTATTCTGGTGCGCTAGTCATATAGGGCCTTAGCGCGAAGACTTTACGACTTTCTACTACAACAAGTTTTGCTCGACTCCAGGGAGGGAGGGGCGATGACGGCGGCTCGCCTTCGGCTCGCTTCAGTGTTTGTAGTCGTCGCTAGATGGTTTACAGATCTGAGTGTAATTTTTGTGGGGGGTTATTTATGGTATTCATGGTATTATCATGATTGATGATGAATAGATTGGCGTGTCAGAGGGCTCTAATCCTGGCGCAAGAACTACAAGTCCAGAAGGTGATCCTCGAAGGAGATTCTCAGGGAGCGGTGAGTAAGATCAAGAATGTGCAAAAGAATTTCTCAACTAATGGGCAACTAGTTGAGGAGGTCAAAGATTTATTAAGCTCTTCTCAGCAGTTTAGGTTGCTTGGGTGCGACGTTCGACAAATAAAGTCGCGCATGTCTTAGCTAGGGAAGGTTGTATTAGATCTCTATGCAAAACTTGGCTCCATGTATCACCTGAGTGTGTTAACTCGGAGATTGCTATTGAAGGAGCTATGAACTATGAATAAAGTGATAACAATTTCCCCTAAAAAAACAAGATTGGAAGTTTTCTCGCAAAAAAAACATGTCTTCATTGTCACATAACTTGCCTAGTGTGCACCACACAACATACTGGAACAGCTGCCATAAGAAAATTTGGATTTTAAGAGGCAACTTAGCCTTCCAAATCCATTTAAAATTAGATTCACCGAGGTTCGTGAAAACATAGATTTAATAGAATATTTTCTCACATTCCCTATCTAAGCTAGTGCCGTACACTTGTAAAGCGTGTTTGGTTAACACAACTAGGACATGGAGAAACAAGCGAGCAGCCAGAGAACACTTTGTCTTGCTGTCAAAAAAAAACTGTTGGTTACATTTGTCCATCTGAATTTCATAACGGCACCAGAAGCACTATGTACACTTAACCGAAACAGATTTACTAACTCACATCTAGATGAGAATTAGTTATGTCACATCTAACCTTCCTACCACAGGATCTAAAAGCTCCTAGATTCGTGCTCCATGCTAGTTTTGGTTTTTGTTTTCCCATTGCTAGTCTTTTTGCACAGGCCACGCACCCACGGGCGTTGTTCTTCATAGGCTGTTGTGTGCTGCTCCCTGTCTACGTGGGCTGTCAGTGTTTGTATTTTTGTCCCTTCGCGTTTGTTAGCGAAATCACTAGTTGAGCGCCCCCGCAACGATTAGTCGGGGAGCGCTCCCCGCGCGCCAAGTGTTACGTGCGGAGCGCTCCTGAAACTTTTCCGATGCGCTCCGCGCGTGACACTTGGCGCGTGCACGGCTTCTCCCGTGAATTCCGGTTTCCGGTTTCCCTTTGTGGGTTTTTCCTTTTTTCACTTTAGTCCTTATACTTCTAATGTTTTGTAATACCTCTTGATCTGTTTTGAGATCTGTTTCTCTCTGTTGTGGGCGTTCCCTCGTCGCGCACTGTTCTTTCTTTGTCGTCGTCTCCGTCCGTCGCCTCCGCTGCTCTTGTGTCGTGGTTACGGTGGCAGCTATTCCGCCGCCGCGCCCTTTTCCAGCTGCTCTTACGGCGGTCCTTCTGTAGGGTCGAGCGTGCTTCCCCCTTGGCGATATCATCGTTCCCTACTGGTTGCCTTCGTGGGTTCCCTGTTTCCCTTGTTCGTTTCTCTTTTTGTTTCCATTATATTTCCGGCATATGGAGATTTATGGGGTAGTTACGGGTGGGGACTACCAACACTATCAGATGTCAAGTTTCAACTGGGTTTTGTGGGATTAGTTCTTGATAACCATTGTGTTCCTTGCAGTTATGGCTTGTCCTTTTTGCCGTATGCCTGGTGGCCCGTGTTCTTCTGTAGATGGGTTCAGTGTGGTCCTGGATCGGCGTTGTTTTAGGCGTATTGTAAGAAAATCATTTTATAGTTATTCAATTTTTGGCACACACGTTTATTTCTTTTGGTGCTGCCCGTGCTGTTTAGATTTTGATTATGATCCTTGTTTTAATTTGTTGTGCAGTATGTTCCGTGCAGTGTTAGAGCTCATCTTGCTCGTTACATCGAGGAGTGTAGGGCTTTAGCCATAAGGAGGGGTGATGAAGATACTGATCTTGCTCTTCAGTGCAATGAGGGTTATTTGTATGGTGTTCTGTTTAGTCATGGTCGTGTGAGGAGCAAATTCCATGGTCCTTCCTGGGAACGATTGGTCAGTGATTATGGTGTTCGTCCTCGTGATATAATGACCATTAGGCTTGAACATTATGGAACATGGATTGGTATTGATTTTTATCGTGTTGGCCGTGGAGATGCGTTGTCTCCTTTACCGTCTGTTGGTAAGGTTTATTTTTAAGGAAGTTTTTATCTTGTTTTATTGTACATTTTGATTTTTCTGTTCCCTTGAGCCTTTGTAATTATATTTTGTAGCTCTACATGGTTTGAGCGACTCCGAGAAGGAACTTGTTGGGAGTTGTTATTACACCCGTGGTGTTTTTCTTAATTATCAGCAGATGTATTTCATGAGGTGTCAACTATTTGATGATGAGTACATACCCTGCTGTCCTTTTGTTCACAGGATTGATTCAATGAATGTTAATGGTCATCATATAGTCAGTTTTTTCCATTGTTTTTTTTGTTTCTGTTTATTTATTTATTTTTATTACGTCTTCTATTTGTAGTTTTGAATTTTTATTCTATTTCTGATAGCTTGATGTTTTTTGTCAGGTTATTCCTGGTATTGTTGTGAGGAGTTTGAAGGAGTTTGTGACTTTTCCTAGGACTGGCGTTTTAACTCTTGAAGTTACTCTGGAATTTGGTGATGATGATATATATGTGAGCACTCCTTGCTCCTACTTCATTGGTTTGGGTAATAGAATGGTGTTCAAACAGGAAGGTTTCAGTGATTTTCTTCAGGCATCGTCTATTGAAGTAAACAGCTTGGTGCTGATAACTTTCAAACAATGTGTTGGGAGGCTTGTTGTTATCTTCAATCTTCTGCCGCAGTGATGTTAGTTATAGCCTTTGAACATAATGGTTTTTTATGTATAAGAGGCTTGGCTGTGTATCTGTTTTAAAGTTGTTTTTTTGGACGGATGTTATTTAATTGTGGTCACAGTTATAAATACAGTAGAGGCACGTGTGTTGTTTACTCTAAGGTATCGCTGTGCATCTGTTTTATGTGAGAGGCACCTGGATTCAGCAAACTGAGGCACGGAATTGAAGTCAGAATAGGCACGGTTGTGTGGAGGCACGTAGAGTTACCATGGGTTTCATGTGAGGCACGTGGTTTGAGTAAACAGAGGCATGGAATTGCAGTCAGTACATGCACGGTTGTTTGGAACACGGGTATACTGAGAGGAACGTGTGTGCAATACCAAAGTTACACGGGCGATGAAGCGTGCCGAACACGCAACAATACTGTGGGTTTCATGCGAGAGGGACGTGTGTGTGTAGCACGTAGAGTTACAGTGGGTTTCATGTGAGGCACGTCGATTGAGGAAATGGAGGCACGTAATTGAAGTCAGTTCAGGCACGGTTGTGCAGAGGCATGTGCGATCACTCGCGCGTAGCACGTAGAGTTATAGTGGGTTTCATGTGAGGCACGTGGATTGAGGAAA
>NC_057813.1:569753360-569782140 GCF_018294505.1 Triticum aestivum
CACGTAGAGTTACAGTGGGTTTCATGTGAGGCACGTGGATTGAGGAAATGGAGGCACGTTGTTGAAGTCAGTACAGGCACGATTGTGCGGAGGCACGTGGGTCACTCGCGCCGAGCACGTAGAGTTACAGTGGGTTTGATGTGAGGCACGTGGATTAAGGAAATGGAGGCACGTTGTTGAAGTCAGTACAGGCATGGTTGTGCAGAGGAACGTGCGATCACTCGCACCGAGTACGTAGAGTTACAGTGGGTTTGATGTGAGGCACGTCGATCGAGCAAATAGAGGCACTGAAGTGCAGTCAGTATAGGCACGGTTGTGTTGATGCACGGTTTTGAACCCTCTTGCTGCTGTCAAGTGTCTAGAGGCATCGGTTTGATATGGCAGCAGAGTCATGGGTGCGTGGCACCAGAGGCATGGGTTGAGTTGACATGGTTGTACATGGGTCAGTTGGACACAGTAGTGTAGTTTTGTGGCATCGTGGAGGACTGGTGTACGGAGAGGAACCTGTGAATGGACGGTGTGGTCAAAATAACAAAGTTCTTGTCCCTTGCGTCTGTGTACTGAATGTTCTTCTGCAATATTTATGAATTGTTTATGCAAATGTTGAATAAGCATTCTACTGAAAGCTTGCAACGATACCATCACATATTCTTGTAAATGCATGATGCATCTTGTAAAGGTTGGGTATGAAAATTATAATACTATGTCGTGCGACATATCTCTCGTTCTATAGTCGTGGATACAATATATGCTTGCTCAATACTGGGACATAACTTACTAATTACATTTAGACACGCACACCACTGTGTTCAAAGTTCAGACGTAAAATAGTAATACAATACAGACATCATCTTTGAGCAATAACAAACATATTTACAACATGGGTTCATTCAACCTAAATTATCATAATAGTTGTGCCACGCACCTGATCACTTGATCACGGCAGATCAATCAATCACCGCACGATCCATTTTCTCGCAATTTACCAACCACTGCTTCCCTTCCGGCGCTTCCAGCCGCTGGAAGATCCCTCATCTTTGTTCTTACGTGGGCGGAGTCTTTCTTTCACTGGTTGTTGGTGGAGGTGACGTTGCCCGTTCTTGATGATTAGGATTCTATGGTACAACTCGTAGCTAACATACCCGTCCTTTGCCGCGTACTCAAGGTGTATCGGGGAAAGCGGCTTCCACTCCCAGAACTGGTGCTTCTCCTTTCGGAATGGTTTCTTCATGCTCTTGTATGAGGGGTCGATGATGGCCGCTGCAAGGTCAGCCATGGAGTCCCTTTCTCCACCACCCTTGATGCAGAATAACCTCTAGATGTCGACGTGGTGCTCGTCTGGAATTCTGATGCCTGCACATGCAAGCATGGTCTTGTCGTTCCTGGTGTCGATGCTGGGGAAAGCTACCGCTTTCCGTTGCAGGAAGTCAACTAACGCCGGGGAGCGCTCGTACCTGCAGTAGTGGTATACAAGCACATGCTCACGCATGGAAAGTTGGACGACGGCGATCCCTTGTCGTATGTAACTGCTATTACGTGTGTACTCGAGGTCGAGGCCGACGAACTTGTTCTTCTCCTCCTTTAGCCATTCCTCATGCTTTTTGATGATCCGCTTCACGGTCCTTGGGTCGTTGGTGTACACCACCTCCAGCACGGTTGTACCATGGGTAGTGATGTGCTTGGTGAATGTTGTTATTTTTCCGTCATCCATGGCTGGAGGTGTGCGGTGGTGAACTGTGGCCGGCGATAAACTTTGGTGGAAGAGGATGCAAATGGAGTCGGAAAAGTGAAAGGGATCTTTTGTCGTGCAAAACAGGAAACCGCCAAAGAGCAGTTTCTAGTCACCCGACGGTTCCAGGCGTAGATTTTTGGAAACAATCGTTTGTTTTATCTGTTTTTTTAAAAGATTTTCACTTATCTCGTTCTTTCAATTTTTTTTATTCATTGCGTGCTGCGTGCGTGATCCATATGTGCATATTCCATTTTTGGATGTGAAAGTAGTTGTGTGAACGGTAGAACACTCAGCAGATGCATGGTCGTGCCTTTGTTGTGAAAATGTTTTTATCAATTAACAATCTTCCTTGGTCAGGGAGACACTGTTGTTATGTTATTCAGTGCACAACTGTGGGTTCATGAAAAGTTGGTGAAGTAAACATAGTTTGCACTTGAAAATGGAGTCCTGTTTGGTTGTTTCAGTAGATCGTTTGAATAAGTTTGATAACATGGCATTGCTGTAGGTTTTGGATCAAAAATTGAATGTTGTTTCGTTTGATTTTTGAAACTTTTGAAAGGATTAGAACTACATTTTTTTGAATGAATCATTCTGATAGTTCAAACATAAATTGTTGCAAAGCATCATTCTGATGTTTGAAACTGTGAGTAGAGGGTCCGTAAGAGCTACATAAGTTTCAAAAGATCATTCGGATAGTTCAAGCAAGCACATGGTCCATAATAGTTACATTACTGTACCATCCTAACTAGCAAACTTATTATAAATAAATCAGTGTTTTGCTCGTGGAAGGCATCATCTTGAAATGAGCGCTGAACAACCTAGGAGATACACCGTGCTTCCATTTTAGGTGCAGGTTCTAACGTAATCTACAGAATGCGTTGAATGATGATGGACATAGAACGGTCATGGCGCTCTTTGAGAGTGATTAGAACAACATTCTTTTCAACAAAGGATGTAGCTGATATGAAGTCTTTGAAAGAAGACTTTTCTATTACCATCCTGCCGTCGTTTTTGCAGATGTAGTACAACGAAGGAGTGATGACATGGGTAGGTTCATCAGGAGCTTCAAGGGTCACCATGCCATTGGTTGGCATGTCCACCCATCTCTTCAGTGTCGAGACAACGCTCCTCGGAATTTTCTAGAAGAAATTGAAATTAAATGGAAATTAAAACCATTGAATTGCCACTTGGACAATAAATAAAAGAATGGCTGAATACGGTGAGTGCGCAAACATTAAGAAATTCTAAATTGAAAGTAATATAATTCCTGGCATGTTCAGGTTTGTGTGTAAACAGATGAAACAACATATTAAGAGAACAACAAAAGTTTTGTTATTTTAGGTTTGAATAAATAGGTTCTTTATAATTTTACATATAAGCAAGATTTCGTCAATATTGTTTATATTATATATGAGCAAAATACGTTTGGTATTTTAATAAGGACAGATGTAACCAACCATGACGCATTCTTTGGTGTCAGTGGGAGTCAAGACGTGTACAAATGGACGGCAACGGATGAAAGTATCTCCAAAAAGGCGTTGTAGAAAGAATCGTGTCTGGTTGTAGGTAAGCTCAATATCCTTAGAGTAGACACAGCAGTGAACATGGTCGAAATCATCAGAAGAAAGGTCGTCGAGAGCTAGAAAAATAACAAGATTTGAAAGTGAGATAAAGTTTTATGTATTACGGGTTAATATTATTCAGTTTGATGCATGCATATCAAAATACAGCCAAATAAGATAAGTTTGTAATATTAAATACGTACCAACGTGGGGTAATAGAAGCAGCCTTTTGTCATTGCGATATGTTTGTATTTCGAGATTGAGACCCTCGTGTGGTAGTTCAAATTCTATGCGGTCTCTAGCACGAAGCTGATAATCATCCGCAAAGGTGTTCCACTCATCACCGCAGAACTTTGTGTAGTTCGCCCTATGCTTAAACAAAGCATTGTAAGACCTTCCTTCATGTGTAAGAAGGGTTGGCTCTACCTGCTCTTTACGCAATTTTCTTGCTTCTTCCTTCCTCTCATCGATGTACTCTGCGAGAAAAGATCTGACGTTACAAGGTACATACTGTAAAAAATAGGAAAAATAACAACCTGTAAGTATAATTTTGAACCCGCGTATTTTTAATGTTAAAAGTTTTCTTAATTTGGATATGAATTTTTGATAAGAATTATAGATAACAACATAATGGTATTATAAATTAATGGATACATATTTTTGGCATATGTTGACTAGTTTTAATTAGAACTGAAGATGCACTACAGTAATCAAGACATAGGCATGCAGATCTAATGGACTATATTAATTAGGGCATAGGGAGGCAAACTAATGGAAAATGAAAACACAAGGCAGGTGCGAAGAAGTGACAGCTGGGAACCTAGTGTAGGTGCAAGGTGGTATGAGTAATAGTGACGATTTCTAGTGTGTTGTAGGCAACTAATATGTTAGTGATGCTTACTAACCATGCGTCTCCAGCAATTTTCATCAAGAATAACCTCAAACTCCTAGAGAACTTCATGGTGTGGTTCGCAAGGGCCGCCTGGTTGGCGGCATGTAGGGCAAATCATACCTAAATAATTCAGAACAATTATGTTAAGATAACAAGAATATGATAACAATTTAAAAACAAGCTTCAGCGTTGAAGGTAGACAACGACTAGCTTCAACTATGTTAGCCATATTAAAATATCCGTATGAAGACAGACAACAACTACAAATTTACCAGAAATCTTCTCATCTACTCCCTCCAGAAAATCAATATGACAGAGTTTAGAACACTTGTTTGGATTTTCTAATGGTTTTTATATTCCTTTATAGAATGAAGTCATTGTACCGGATCTGATGCTTCAATAACTATCAAATGAAAAACCAAAACGTAAAACGTAAATACGGATTGGAGCATGCTGCTTACGCATATGCTTTTTACCTGGGAGAGAAGAAGAATGAGGGTTGACGAACGGAGATTGGGGTAGGGGAAGCTTAGGGCAAGCACACACGGCTAGCAAATCTTTGAGAGAAGTACGGGGTAGGGGAAACTTAGGGCAAGCAAACACGGCTAGCAAATCTACGAGAGAAGTATGACTTAGAAGTTAATCGAGGGACCCAATAAAAACTCTACAATAACTTGTTTGAAATGAGACTGTGTGCGGGAAAGAAGCATGAACCGTAGAAGTAGGTGGTCAGATTAGGCGGATGGGTTGTGATGGGAAGCTTAGGGCAAGCAACCACAGCCAGCAATGTAGGAGAGAAGCATGGCTTGGAAATTAATCGATTGATTGGTGGGATGAAGCACGAACCTTAGAAGCAGGCGACGAAGAAGAAGGACAAACCCTAGAAGCAGGCGACGGAGAAGGCAAATGAGTTGTGATGTGGCTGAGGGAGTCGAAGCTTAATCAAATAGAAAGGAGACGGGAGAGAGCAAGAGTAGTAATGAGTGCTTCTTTTTTTATTTTTTATTCTGCGAAATGGAATGAATGCTGGTTGTAGATGGTGTGCGTGCATTCCGAGGTGTTATGGGGACACCAGATGTTTGACTCATCCAGCTGCCTCCCATTATAGTTGTCCAGCTGTGCTGCCTCCCAGCGGAGTCTTTTATGTGCCTATCCTGCCTTACATATTTTTTGTGAGGCACGGTTATACATGCTGAAAAGCATACTCGTGCTTCTGTATTTTAACTTTTTAATCACATGTTTAATCAGGTTTAGTTGGGTGTGTTTTTAGGAGAGGAACGGTGATGATGTTATTAGATGCGCGGTCGTTGTAGCAAATTGACGGGAGGCATGATGGTTCCTATTTAGAGGCACTTTTGCATCTGGAATGGAGCCACGGTTCGTGACTCTGTTATTGCAAAAACAATTCAATAGTCGTTGACCCAGGGAGCCACTGTTTTTATGTACGTTGGGTTCAGGCGGGAATATGTATGATAGCGCACAATTATATGTATGTCAGGAGCATGGACGTGCTTTTGTTTTGGCAATGTTTTCGGTGGTACATGCAGGCATATAGATGCAGGTCCGTTGATATCACTGAGGTTTGTCTTTAAGCCCACGCGTGTGGCTTTTGTGCTGGTAGAACCGTGCTTTTAATTTGGTTCACTCCCCGTGTAGTATTTGTACGATAGGGTCATCTAGTTTGTCTCCTCTCATTGTTCTCTCGATCAAAAGATGTGCTGGTGACCGATGGGATGGCTATTTATTGTTAGTATTCATTGTGGCAGATACCATGCTAGAGTTAACCTAGAGGCTCCTCGATTATAGTGTGGCAGCCATGACTTTTGAATTGCATGGTTTCATAAGCTGCAGAAGCACAACCGTCCATTCACACCGTCACCGATGCAATTTAATGGGCGCATGGTAACTGAGTCGTCTCTCCCAAAGGTTAAGTAGTGGTCTATTTCAGAAGGTTATCGCGTCTTATTCTCTCCAGAGAAGTGCAGGTAGCTCCCATCAACCTCGCCTCGTACGAGAAGCACAGTTAGACTCCATTGTCGTGTCATCGTCTTTTCCATGGATGACTTCAGGAACAATACTGAGCGTCTCTTTATAGATGCCGATGGTAATACCAGGCTCGAGGTGTTGTACACCAACGAGCCCTACAAGGTGGAGGAGATTCTTTCTCTTTATGAGGAATGGCTGCGTGAGGACAGGTACAAGTTTGTTGGTCTTGATCTGGAGTACACACGAGAGGATTATTTTGATCGTAGTAGAAAAGTTGCCGTCATGCAACTGGCGATGCGCAAGCATGTTCTTGTCTATCACTTGTGCAAGGCTAGGACGGAGTGCGCTCCTCTAAAGGATTTCCTTCGGAACAAAGGTATCATTTTCGCTAGTGTCGATGTCAGGAACGATAGGGATGTTCTCGCAAATAGTTTCCTCAAAATCCCAATAGAGTGTCACATCGATCTTCAAGAGGAGCTCATGATCAAAGGAGGCAATCTTAGGGATTCCATGGCAGATTTGGCAGGAGCCTTCATAAACAAATCTTACTTGAGTATGAAGTCGTCTTTTACCAAGGGTCTGCATGACTACTGGGAATGGAAGCCGCTTTCCCTTGAACACCTAAAATATGCGGCAATTGTAAGTGAAAACTTCAAATTTTTTTATGATTTTCTGTCTTTATATTTTTGTTTTACTACGACAATAGTACTTTTTCCTCTTTACGTATATCTTCATTCTCATCCGTTTTTTGTTTTAGGATGGGTATGTGAGCTACGAGATCTACCGACGAGTTTTGTCGATGAAGGACATGATGCATCCCCGTTGTCTTCCCGATCGCAGATGCCGTTGATGTTCCAGAGCAGAACCAGAACTCCAACTGAGTAGAATGGTCACAGTGGCCATTTGTGTGGACGTTTCTGTGAGGAATGGTCTGCTGGAAGATTTTCATTTCTTTTTTTGTATGATTAATGAGTACTTTCTGTTTAATCCTATGGAGTACCGTTTTGTTATTCAGTATCGTGTTTGCCTTGTCTCATGTTATTTGTAAATTATTTTTTTATGTTTTTTGCATGTTACAGGTTCATTGTTGACGTTTGCGCGAGTTCATGTACATTTAGGTGTTGAAGTGGCGCATATGTATTGTTTGGGAGAAGCATGCTTTGTGTTTGGCTTATATTCAGTGCCATTTGTTTGTGTTTGAATTGTTGTCTTTTACACGTTCACACAAGAGAGGCACATCTGCTAACGTACGAGGCAAAATTTCAGTACCCTGTCTTTGTGTTCTTCTGGACCGTGCCTTTAGAAGCCCAACATCCATTTCTGCGGAGGCTTCACTCCCGTGGCTTCTTTTCCGCTATTTCTGTACCTGACGTGACACACGTGATGTGTGTTTGTGCTGGTGTCACACGGCAGTTTCTCTTGAGACTGCACAACCGTGCCTCTTCCATCACTCTTTTGTGCATCCAGTTGGTTTGTACCCGTGCCTCGAGAACTGCGAGAAGCCGCAATTGCGTGACTGTATACGCTTCAATTCCGTGTCTCCTGTATGTGCATTCGCGTGTCTCAGGCGTCATGTTGTATGTGAGTCTATGTGTCTCTCGTGCAGACGTCCGTCCATGACGTGACGCATATGTATTGTTTGGGAGAAGCGTGTTTTTTGTTTGGCTTATATTCAGCGCCGTTTGTTTGTGTTTGTATTGTTGTGTTTTACACATTCGCACGAGAGTGGCATGTCTGCCAACGTACGAGGCAATATTTCAGTACCCTGTCTTTGTGTTCTTCGGGACCGTGCCTTTAGAAGGTCGGCATCCGTGTCTGTGGAGGCTTCACTCCTGTGGCTTCTTTTTGGCTATTTTTGTACCTCACGCGACACACGCGATGTCTGTATGTGCTGGTGTCACATGGCAGTTTCTCTTGAGACTGCACAACCGTGCCCCTGCCACCACTCTATTGTGCATCCAGTTGGTTTGTACCTGTGCCTCGAGAACGCCATTTCCAAAGCCGTGACCGTGTGCTGAGAAGCCGCAATTCTGTGCGTGTATACGCTCCAGTTCTGTGCCTCCTGTGCGTGCATTCGTGTTACTCAGGGGACACACTGGCTGTGACTCTTCGTGCCCGTGGTGTCAGACGTCGGTCCATGAGGGGATGCGGTGGCTATTACTCGTCGTGCCTGTGCTTCTACATGCCTGTGCGTCTGGAGTCTTTAAAACTGTGGCTCTCCGACTTGTGCCGTTGATTTGCTGCATGTATTGTTGTATCTCACGTGATACATGCCATGACTCTCGAACAGAGTGTTGTCACCGGTGCCTCTTGGAGGTCGCTTTTTTGCATTCAGATGATTTGTATCCAGAGGATTTAGGTCGAGATTGGAAAACAAGACGGAAAAGATCACGTGGCTCGCGAAGCCGATGCACGTGCCTATATAGGCTATGTTTATGTGCCTTTGTTTCCTGCATTGACGTGTTTACGGCGAGTTTCTGCCTGCATGTGTACGTGCCTGTTGTGATACCATCCGATATCTGCAAAAGTTGTACGTGCCTATGAAATAGACATGTATGTGCGTCTTGTGCCTGTATAACCGTGCGTCACGTGAAACAGCCTTGACTCTCGAGGGACAGATGGTGTGAATCTAGCTAGATGAGGGACAAACGAGTTCTAGCCTTCGGATCTAAGATGTATGGCAGGCTGTTCGTTTGCTTCATTGGATTCTTCTGTCGGTGGTCTTTGTTCAAAGGAGGAATCGATGACCGATGTGGTGGCTGTTCGATGTGACTATTCAGTGTGTCAGTTACCGTAAAATAAAGTTAGAGGCTCCTCGGTTTCTCCGCGGTATCAATTATTTGTGCACATAGCCGTGACTTTAGGAAGTGCATGGTTCCATGAGGTTCGGAAGCACAACTGTCTATACGCTGCGCCTAGTTCCCACGTTAATCCGTATGGTAACCCAAACGTCCCTCGCCAAGGTTAAATATTGTTCGTGTTTGTGAGGTCCCCACGTCGTATTGTAGCCGCAGAACATCAGGCAGTTCCCACCCTCCTTACCACTCCCTAACCTTGTCGCAGGGTCTTAGGAGTCTCTATTGGCATCTTGCTGCTTGCTGTCATGGATGACTTTTTGAACACCACAGAGTACCATCCGATAGTTGCAGATGGTAACACGAAGCTTGACGTGTGATACACCAACAAGCCTGGCAAGGTGGAGGAGATCATTGCCTTGTACGAGGACTGGTTGCAGGAGGAGAGGTACAAGTTTGTTGGTCTCGGCATGGAGTTCACACGAAAGGATTGGTATGGGCGTAGAAAAGTCGCGGCTATACGGGATCATGTTTTGGTCTATCACTTCTGCAATGCCAGGACGGAGTGCCCTGTCCTAAAGGATTTCCTTGAGAATAGAGGTATAAATTTATCTAGTGTGGGCATCAGGAATATTAGAGATGCTCTTTTTCAAGATTTCATCAGAAATCCAGAATGGTACCACGTCGACATCCAAGAGAAGTTCATGATAAAAGGTGGTCAAGAAAGGGATTCCATGGAGGACTTAGCAGGAGCCATCATTGACAAATCTTACTCCAAGCTGGAGTCCTCTTTTCCAGAACTTCTTCGTCACTACTAGGATTGGAAGCCACTTACCTTTGATCACCTAAAATATGGAGCTACTGTAAGTGAAGATTTCATTTTTGTTAGTTTCTGCCTTTGTTGCAAGAACAACACGTTTTTTTATTTCTTTTGTACATTGATGTTTTCATTTGGTTTTCCTTTAGGAAGGGTATGTGAGCTATGAGCTGTACCGCCGGTTTCTGTCGATGAGGGACATCCTTCATTGTCGCTGTCTTCCTGATGTCAGATGCCGAGGACGTTTCTAAGGATTGTGTGATGAATTGGTTATTTGATAGTTATTGTATTGGGTAATATTACATTGACTGATGAATTTGTAATTGTGGTGGTTTTATTTTGAACCAGATGGAGTTGACTGGTTTGGGAATTTAAGTTTATTTTTGTTCCATCATGTTTTTCTTGACTGGGTGCCTTCAACAATATTTTCCGCTATGATTTCTTGCTATTCGTTGGTATAAGATGAGATGTATTAAGAGGACCACTCAGATGTGCACTTACGTGAATCTAGGCAGCGCACATCCGTCTGCTCAGGAATGCATTGTTTTTGTTTTAGGCAAGGCACGCTCTGGTGTTATTAGTTTGCTAGTTGCTTCAGTTTTTCTCTCGATATGGTCACACTGACAGGTAGGTGCGTCACTTTCACTTTGTGTTCGTAGTGTGTTTGGCACGGTTGTTTTTATAATGAATATACGGTTGTGGTTGTGTGTTAGGCAGTGCGTTATGTTAGTATGAGTCACTGTCATGGTTGTATGTTCTGTAATATTTCTATTTAGTCTGGCTAGTGAATTCACGTCTGTCTAGTTAGTGGAGGCATGTCCTATGTTATGTTGAGGCAGAGTTGTGTGTGTTGTTCGGAAATGCTTTCTCAACATGTTTGTTCGGAGAGGCACGTATGCGCTGTTATTCAAAGGCACGGTCGTGCCTTTCTTTCAAAACGTTTGCTTTCACTTACTTGCTGATAGATATTCGTCGGTGAAACTTGTGAGGTCACAGACCTTTTTCGGTTGAAGTCACGGTCGTGCTTCCATGACTCGTTGGCTTGGTAGAGGGACCAGTGTTAAGGTATCAAGGGGACGGTCCTGTGTTAACTTGTGGCGCACTTGTGTGTGTCAGGTTAGTTGTCCGTGTTAAGAGTGGCACGTTCTACGTGGATAAGAGGCACGACAGTGCCTCTGTGACTAGCATTACTGTAGGTGAGTCATTTAGCTCCTTTGTCAAATGATTACGAATCGATATTGTTTTTCCTCTGTGTTCCAATTGGTTCTTTTTTTATGTCTAGTCGGAGTGAGTGGTGTTCTAGTACAAGGAATTGATGTCTTGAATATGATCTTTACAACTTCTGTAAAAAATACGATTCTTATTTTCGAAAAAATTCGATGTCAGGAATTTAAGACTTGACCATTTGAATGCACAGCTGTGGTTAATGGGATCCATAGCAGATATCCCTGACCGACACAAAAATAGCTGAAACATTGTTGTGATTACATGAGTCGATATGCATGAAACAATGTTCGGATGTCTCCATCTAAATTAAGGCACATCTAAGCAGTAGTCATCTTCTTCCAAATCTTCTTCTTTCGCGCCGGATGTTGTGTTTGTTGAGTACGATGCTCAGTGCCTCAAATACATGGCCTGTGTTGTAGTTCGATGTTATCATTTTGTAAGTTAGTTGTTCTCTCATCGGTTTCACATGGATCTGCAAAACAAATAAGCGCACAAACTAATAAAATTTATTGTAAAACTTAATGTTTAGCTGGCTTGGATGAACATACGTTTATGTGTTGTCAATGAGAGTGAACTTACATTATTGATAAAAAATGAATTATTATTGAAATTAATGAGGGGCATCAAATGCATGGTGTAAATAGCACTATCATCCCTGAAATTTGAGAGCATTATGTTATTGGTTAGTAGGTGGACAGTAGATATGGGATATGTAGTGGAACAAAAAAATGCATGGTGTAAATGAGGTAGAGCTACAGTTAGGAGAAACTCACTCTCTGTCTGAGTTACATACACTCTGCACAGGTTTGACATGAAAGGAGGCCATTGTGTGAGGATAGTTGTTGTAAGCAGAATGATAAGCTCTCTTGAAGTTTTCGATGACAATGTCCGAGTGTTCCTTTATACCATCGCAATTGATATAAGGACATAGAATTTCTAAGCGACGCATTGCAAGATTCACGATTATGAGGTAGATAAAATGTGGTTTCTTTCTCACAGGTATTAAGACCTAAAACAATTAACGGGAAGTTATATCATTGTAACAAGAAAATCTGGTAGAATTGAAGACGAACACTGGACAGATAGAGTGAGTAGGGTTAACTCACGATGTTGCATTTGTTTGGCAGCCTGAACCCAATAGTTTTTTCTGCAATTTGTTCCTTCATTAGTTCAGTGCTTGCTTCTAGAACTTGAAATTTATCCTGCATTAAATTGAAGCTGCGTCACTCAGCATGCTAGTAGTAATAAATGTGGTTTGTTATTATTATTTATGAGAAGCAAGAACTTACAGAGGCATCAATGTACATTATATGCTTGTGCACAGATGTTGGCGTTGGCGTTGCGTAGAATTGTTCTTTCATCAGCAACTCTGAGTAAGCATCGACCATGAATGAGTTGATATATCTGTATACCTTCATTGACAAACCTAAAGTTCGATGATCGGCCCAACGTCGGTCGACGTAGAATATCCTCTTGCTGCCAAAAAAGATAAATGCATTTTAAATCATATTATTTTATTATTTAACGTTAGAGTTGATGATTATTCAATTGCAATAGCAGAATAATCGAGCTGAAACTCTTTAATTTGAAAGCTTCAGGCAGAATGCATTGCAGTAGTAAAAGAAAGGATCAAAACATTACTGTAAGAGGAAGAACTAATTCATTACCTATCATGTTGACTGATGCCTGGTGTACTGTCGACGATTGTTTCATACACTTCTTTCTCCCGCGTTGTAGAATCTCTTATTTCCAAAAGTTGGCAGTGATCTTGATGGTCATTCCCTTGGTGAGTGAATCGAGTCTGTTCTAGGTGAGGATGATGTTGATGAGGTTGGAAGACATGACCACCGGAGTTCATTTGACCATTACTAAGTTGCAAATGACCCTCATTACAATTGTTGTTTCTTTGGACTATTAGGCCTTGTGGTTGGCGTTGCATGTGGAGTTGTAATGTTCTAACAGTTGGATCACCGGTTGAGCTCGAAGGAATATCTGTTGGAAAATGTTGGAGAGGATGGCCGGAATACTGCATGCTGTTGAACTGTTGTTGCAAGGTACTGTAACTTTGGCCACGAGACTCGCTTGTCCGTTATTGCTGATGGTTCTGCTCTTGAGGTTGGCATTGCTGGCACAATGGAGTGCTGTTACTCTGAGCATCATTGTGTTGGAGGTAGTGGGCATTGAGGACAGGGGTTTGTTGGTGGTATTCTTTCTGACTTTGGTTGTTCATTGCATAAGGTGAGTGCTGGCTGCTGTTTGAGCTGCCGTTATTTTGAGTACCAGGACGTCGGTAGTACTTGTTTTTGAGAGTAGGAACTTGTTGGTAGTGTTGGGACAAAGCAGTTGCTGGCAAACTGTCGGACAAGACAGTTTGAGTTAAACCTGTGGAGTATGACGTATCAAAAGTCTGTGAGAGGTGGTTACCGCCTGGCATTGAGCTTGATCTGCTGGTCATATGTGGCTCTTCATAGTTAGAAAGGCAAGATCTGGATGACGAGGTTGAATTCTTGGCCAAGTGTGAGATAGTATCACGTTGGCATTGCTGGGATGCTACTTGGTTATGAAAGGGTTGCTTCTTCTTTTCATCGATGACTCTTTCAACTTGTTCATAGATAGATGGGTCAGACCATATTTCATCATCATCTATGAATCCAGCATCAAGGAGGCCTTTGTGGTTGTCAGCCTGTAGAGACTGTTTGGTTGCAGTTTCTGTTGAATTATGTGGAGGCTCCAGTATTCTAACTTTTTTCTTAGGAGGTGCCGTATTATTGTTTCCTTGATCTTCTGACTGCTGTAAGGATCTCTTGTGAGCTGCCATTTGTCTTTCCAGTTCTGGCGGATGTGCGGTTGTGGTAAGAGGGACGCTGTCTGTGGGATCAATACGTGGTTGTTTGGTACATTGTTCATGTTCTTCTGCAATGTTATTGTCTTCCGCATCGATAGATATGGTAGTAATGATTGGAGCATCACTAGTGGATGGAAGTGCTTTTCTCGTATCCAGTACCGTGTCAGAACCGCTGTCAGAATCAATGGTGATGGCTACTCTAGGAGCAAGGGAGGAAGTGGCTCTGGTGCGTTCAGTTTCAGCAATCTTCTTCTCATCTCTCAAAATTGAAACAAGATGGACCTTAGCTTCTGGTAGTGAAGAAGAACGTTGTTCAGTGACAATGTTTGACTTTTGTGTAGGTTGGGATATAGTGAGGCTCTTTGTGTTGGTTGAAGAATTTTTGTGAGCACTATCAGAACTGCCGGACCGTTCAGTAGTTGGTGATGTTTTCCCAATGTGATGAACAGGTGCTCCAATTGTATCCGTTGAGATTGGACCGGTCAGTAACTGTTTGTCAACCACAGAGTGCGAGGTTGATGTTTATGTTGCAGTAGGTTTTGTTGTTTCCTCCAAGAGTTATTCCAGTGGCCTTGTCAGAGAGTTGTGGTCTGCAGATCCTCCAGCAGAATTTTAGGTTTCGATCCGTACAGAACACTCAGACGAATTTTCACCTGTCATTATAATTGCCCCACTCTCGAGCATCTCACACGTTGGCACAAAGGGCTCATGAACCGGCAAGCCGTCAAGGCAGTTTTGCAGATGGTTATGCACTTTGTCCAGATGAATCTTGGCTTGTTCATCAATGTCCTCTCTGTTGTGGTCGATCCTGTTCACCTCCAGTAGCAACTTAATCTGAGTTGATGATTTTAGCTATGAAGATAGACGAATTTGGGACTGCTCTTTGTCATATGGATTCTGGGAGTGTGGGTCAGGGGTATCGCAGCAACCCTTTAAATTTTCAAGGGAGTATGCCATGGCGTGAAGGACACTGGTTGAGCCACTGCTGGAAGAACTTTGACTGCTTGTCGTGCTAGAACTTGGAAGCCTAGAGTATGTTGAAGGGGCTAATGATAAAGTTTCTTTTTCATTTGAGTTGTCCTGTTACAAGTTACAATAAACGTCGCGGTCTCTGGTCTTGGTTTCTTTTGCACTAAGATCCCTACCAAGTGAAAGTAGTTTCTCCAATTTCTGCTCGAGAACTGGTTGAAACCGCGAGAATATTTCTGTGTACATTTCATTGATAACTTTTGCAATTTTCACCTTGGCCTGTAATTGAAAAAAAAACATCAGAAATTTTTAATACCGGAAATGAAAATTAGTTATTAATATTGAAAATGAAAAATATCTTGCGAGCTATTGTATGTTCTGTCCAGAATTGCAGAATCACACATGATATGCTACGGGGAAGCGCGGGTAAGAAGGTCCATGAATTCCTTGAAAGAGCACACGCGATGTATTGTACGAAGCATGATTGACCTACTGCTGCAGGGAAGCAGTGCTATATTGAGCAGAAAATCACAGCTAAGGTAGTATAGGAAGGACTTCTATATTAAACACAAAGGCACGGCTAACGTCCTATAGGAAGCACTCCTATGTTTAACACAAAAGCAGAGCTAACGTACTATATAGGAAGCATTTTTATATTTAACACAAAAGCACATCTAACGTACTATAGGAAGCACTTCTAGTTTTAGCACAAAAGCACAGCTAAGGTACTATAGGAAGCACTTTTGTATTTAACACAAAAGCACAGTTAAGGTAGTATAGGAAGCACTTCTATATTAGCACAGCTAAGGTACTATAGGAAGCACTTTTATATTTAACACAAAAGCACAGTTAAGGTAGTATAGGAAGCACTTCTATATTAAACACAAAGGCACGACTAATGTCCTATAGGAAGCACTGCTATGTTTAACACAAAAGCACAGCTAACGTACTATATAGGAAGCATTTTTATATTTAACACAAAATCACAGCTGACGTACTATGGAAGCACTTCTAGTTTTAGCACAAAAGCACATCTAAGGTACTATACAAAGCACTTTTGTATTTAACAGAAAAGCACAGTTAAGGTAGTACAGGAAGCACTTATATTAAATACAAAGGCACGGCTAACGTCCTGTAGGGAGTACTCCTATGTTTAACACAAAATACTTCCTATATAGTACGTTAGTTGTGCCTTTGTATTAAATATAGAAGTGCTTCCAAAAGTACATTAACATAAAAGCACAGATAACGTACTATAGGAAGCACTCTAGTTTTAGCACAAAAGCACAGCTAAGGTACTATAGGAAGCACTTTTGTATTTAACACAAAAGCACAACTAAGGTAGTATAGGAAGCACTTCTATATTTAACACAAAGGAAGGGCTAACGTCCTGTAGGAAGCACTGCTATGTTTAACACAAAAGCACAGCTAACGCACTATATAGGAAGCACTTTTATAGTTAACACAAAAGCACAGCTAACGTACTATAGGAAGCACTTCTAGTTTTAGCACAAAAGTACAGCTAAGGTACTATAGGAAGCACTTTTGTATTTAACACAAAAAGCATAGCTAAGGTAGTATAGGAAGCACTTCTATATTTAACACAAAAGCACGGCTAAGGTATTTTAGGAAGCACTTCTATATTAAATACAAAAGCATGGCTAACGTCCTGCAGGAAGCACTTCTGGTTTTAACAGAAAAGCACAACTAACGTACTATAGGAAACTGTCTGGATGAGCACTCGTCCTATATGAAGCACTTATAGTTTCAACACAAAAGCACACCTAACGTACTATAGTAAACTGTCTGGATGAACACAATAGGACATGTATCTATTTCGTAAAAACTTAGGGAGCATCATTTCAAACATAAAATCAGGTCCAGTAGCTGGAAATCACTTACAGAACAAAGTTTTTCTTAAGGCACAAATTCTTCTATGTAGGATTCTAGTCTGGGACTCATTTGGAAAAATGGCGCCTGAAAGGCAGACGGTGGTTGGAAAGGCGTGCGCCTAATGTCTTTCAGCTACCATGCGGAAAAGGAAACAATCATAGTCAAGTCAAGTTAATACATTCTAGCTAACTCCTTATGTTGAGTCGAAAACTTCGCCAAAGGAAATTGATGAAAAGTTGACTCACCATGTGTTTCCCAAAAATTCCGTCCTCTGTTGACAGGCTGTCTGTGTTAGCATAATTCTTTATGGCCTCTGTGTCCCACATGACATGTCTTGCAGGAGTGCCAGGTTCCAGGTCCATAATCTTCGTATCCAGGTACTCAAAATACCTTATCTGCAAGTGGGGAAGACGTAAAAATGAATCATGTTCTAGTAGCTGCTTGTGGGTATAAAGAAATGTACAAGTTAGTGAACGAACCACTGGAATCAGGAGGCAGCCACACAGGGCGCCTGCGAATCCTTTGTCCTTGAAGGTCTAGAGTGATGCCACCAGTTTCTCTGTGACAGCATTGGACCAATCATATGATGATATGTTACTTGCTGGTCCTTCTAGAGCGGCTAAATAGTCGGGGCTAACGCAGTCATACGTCGTTGGGCATAGAAATAATGCTGTTCCAAACATCACGAAAACTCGTTGAAACACTTCTCCTGTCAGCTCTGGGGTTATGAGATCAGTTAACTCTCTGATGTTTGGAGCGTGCCCAGCACACCGAGTTTCGGACTTAACCTGACATCTGAAAGCTTCTGAGCATTTTCTAGGGATAATCTGCCCGCCAAGTGGAATTCCTAAGATCCGGTGCACTGTGTACGAGTTGATGAGGAATCTGTATCCACTAGGTAGTATGAAATACCTGGAAGGGCAATCAAAATAGCGGACAAGCCAACGAATGAAACACCTTGGAAGCTCGCGACAGCACAGATCTAGAAGGTATCCAAATCCAATATCTCTGACAAGCTGCTTTTGTTGTTCTGTTAGCTTTTCACAGACAGTTACAAATTTATGGAAGCTAAGTTTTATGGTGAACTCTTCTTCATATTCACCCATTGTAACAGCTCTGTGGACAAAGATAAGAAATGACCTTTAGCAAATGTATTGTTGAACCACATGCTTTTCTGACAGAAGCTTACATACAAACGCTGAGTCGGCAAAACAGAGACAAATGTTTAAGCGGTGATTAAAAATGCAGCTAGAATGAGAGGCATTGATTTCCAAAGAAATTTCAACGACACAGATGCATGATAAAAAACACCTACTTCGAGACAGCAAGCTGCTTCTTTGCCTTGTACTCGTCAACAAGCTTTTTGTGCACTGCATGTTTTAACTTGATCCTTAGTCTCTTTGTTTCTAGCTGGTCATGAACCATGAAATCTTGGGTTACAATCTGTGTGCCATCGACAGTCTGTGACTGAGTCTCCGACAGCTGTGGGGTTGAGTCCATCTCATCGAACTCTACATAAGAGGTCATGAGACATCATCGTTACCAGGTCAGCTATGTAAGACAATTGTTAGCAGTCCATGTGAGACCATCATCAACAGCTTGGTCCATGTAAGACGGTTTCTAACTGTGAGTTAGTAACTACTTTGCAAAAAGGGACGTAATTCCTTTGGATTTCTGCTATAGATTGCGGATCCATACAGTCATTTGACCTGTGACCTCATGTTAGGGATTAGGATAGTGAATTTTGATTGCAGTTTCATTGAGCTCTGCAACTAATATAATATGTGGTCACGAGAGTGCTTAAGTTTTGCATGGCTGGAGATACAACTCAACTTAGCAAAACCACGGCGCAAGCATGCAGTTGGTATGATTAAAGTGAGGTCAGCTGAGTCCTAATTTTAAATCCATAACCCTTCTGGTGTTAAGACGGTGGAACAGTTTGAGCACATACTAGCTAAAGATAATTGGACCCGGAACCGATATTCAAATCGCGCCCAACATGCTGTGTTGCGCAGATGCGGTGTGTACGCAGCCCGCGGAATTTCTAGTACCGGTAATTTTTTTGTTCAAACGTTGAATTGGTGGCATAATCATGGTTATGATGCAATGGATTACCTGAATAGGAGATCCACGACGAGTGAGATGAAGGAGACCGATAAATTTTCAGTGACGAGCGAACTCTGCGGAGGGATCAGGATTGGCTTTCCTTTGGAGAGCTAGAATATGCCTCGCCTGTCGCCACCGATGCTAGATGGAGAGAGATCTAGAACTCATCTTGCGGACGACCCCACAAGTTAGTCAAATACTTGGACGAACTATTTGAGAGCCCACATGTCAGTATGACTTCGAATTCCACCTACCACATTTTCTCACCCCTGATGGTGGTACTCGTCGTAGGACTCATATAAGGCCGACCCCACAAATTAGTGAGAGACTTAGAGGAATTAGTAACTGAGAGCCCACTTGTCAGTCTCGTTGACGGTCGAGTGAAGTCGACCTACCACATCTCGTCACGCCGAAAAACATGTGCATCTCTCATGCGTCCCAAAACTGACCCCACCTACCAAGTTATTCTTCTCCTGCATGGAAAAAATCAAAGTAGCCTCTCTCTTTCCTTCTCTCTCTCTCTCCGTCTCTCTTTCTCTTTTCTCTCTCTCTTCTATTCAAAATCATTGAAGGAGATCGCTGACAAACTGCAGGGGAGCAGATCCCCCCACAGTTTAGAAAGGCGTGAGTTCCGAACAATCAGCGCATACGATTCGGCAATCAAAGGTTAGTAGAAAATTTATCAAAGCACCTTTGCGTGGTGATTCCTGATACACGAGATTCAATTCGTGGATGAATTTCTTGTGGTCGGGATTCATAGAATAAAACTGTTTAGTTTTACACTGTAGCTCTGATTTGAGTTTGTTTTTTTGTTTTGTGTCCTCCCGTCCTTGTAATGCGAGCTTGTTACTTCTGTTATGTTTGAATGGTTATCTTTGTGTTAAGTGTTGCACAAGCAAACTAGCATCAGAGGATCTCAATTTGGCTAAGGTTGTAGTTTAATTAAAAATTAATATATGTATATATTTATATATGTCAATTATATAGAAGTATAAATATATCTCTGTTGCGTGGTAAGTGTAGTACATTAGTAAGAAAGATTGAGATCGACTTTGGAAATTTTCAACACTGATACTGCAGGTTTATAACTTTTTCGGGAAGATGTTCAGGAGTGCGTCATCTGGCCAGGACAACAGGGACGGTCGGTCTTTGAATGACATCGGCAAGGATTATGGGAGGCAGGTAATAGCGAGGCAGATGAACATTTGGGTTTGGTCTTTTATTTGTGGGACGTTTGCTGTTAAGGTTCCACCACTAAGAACAACAAAAATGATTAATATATCCTGGATGAATGCTATAATATCTGTTTATCCTGTGCATCTACTCTGCAGTTGAGTATTGAGAGGTGGAAGAAAAAAATCACTACAAAATGAGAAGAAGATCAAGGATGCAGATGCTGTCAAACACGCACATGCCATGCGGGCTGGAGTTAGTGGAGTCAAGAGTGAGATACAAGTTCTTGGCAAACGTCCCAACCAGGAGCATGGTGTGCAGCAGACACCTATGAAAAGGAGCATTCTAAGCAGCAGAGACTCCACTAAGCAGATTGTGCAGGTAACGACGAAAACTTTAAACGCTGGTTTTGAACGTACGTGGAAGTTTTACGTGCTGATTATTCGTAATACTCACATGTGCCTCTAATTATTTTTTGCTTTCAAGACACAGTTGTCCACAAAGGTGCAGAGCGGGCGTTGTGACGCCCCAGCATTTGAAGGCGGTCATAATGAAGAGGTACAGGGTAACAGAATTTGCCTTGATGCAAGCAGAAGGATCATTGGCAACAAAAGCATCAGTGTTCAAGGATTCGGTACGGTCTGCACATGCAAGAAGAGTCCAATGACAAAATCATACATAGGAGGAATAAACTTTATTGTTCAGCAGCACCAGAAAGCAATACAAGTGACAGCAAATACAAACGTGCAACAACATTTAAAGCAAATGTATATTTTTTTGTGAGAAATTTTTTCTTTGTTTTCATCTGGTATATTTAAATTGTACTATCTTGCACACGCAGGTGTACGAGCAAGGAAGCAAGTATCGCGATAGTCCACGGATCGATGAAAACATAAGGCAAGGTCCTTTGAAAGGATCACCTGTGGCGTTCAACATGAGGGGTCCTTCGAAAGGATCTCCGATGGCATTCAGAATAGTCAGCGAAATTACCAATGCACGGAGGTTGTCGCCAAGATTTGCTGCACAAGAGAGGCATGGGAAAACAAAGGTGACGTCGGAACTATGCTTTTTCAAACCAACACACAAACAGTTTTATGGAAGAACAGGGTAAAGTGCAAAACAGGAGGACGGCTGTCTGTTTGGTGCGGCTATATATGCAGTTGTTCTATTGTATAGGATGTTGTTGTGCCTCTCCGGTTGTATGGTGTAAGCAGAAGCACATCTGTGCCTCTTTGTCCAGATGTGTGTGTAGCATGGTCACGTTCGTGCTGCTGGGTGTAATGTGAACAGTGCCTCTGGTGCACCGCGTATTAGAAATTAAAAAAAATGCATATGATGCTCTGGATATCTAATTCTGTTTCATTCTATGTGTTCAGGATTTGCCGGAGGGGATAACAGATGAGGTAAAGAAATATCATAGTTCTCCATCCATTTCTAAAGGAACGCAACGTTCAGAGCAGCAAGTAGCATACAACGCCAGCATGGATTGCATGGTAGAAGCAACACAGTCTCTTGGTTGCACGAGTGCCGGAGAAACAAGGAGCAACATTGCACAATGCGACAGTGGAGAGGCAGAGTCATTTATGGATTTGACCGTGTCATGCAGAAACGACGCTGGTGCGTGTGACAAACAACAGAGCAACAGCAGCTCCGCTGTAAGTCGATCTGTGGCTGGCGATGAAACTGATGCCGTGAGAAGTGAATGCGATCAGATGAATGAAGAAACAGTAGACAGAATCACCATGGCGCCGCCGACCATTGTAGAGAAAGAAATGGACGACATGTTCAAAGAAGGCATATACCCAACGATTCAGGAGGTCACCGAAGCGCTCGAACCAGAGGGTGGTATGGTTTTGGATCATTGGATGAGTGCTTTTTCTTGTTCTGCAGATATGCGAGAAAGGTTGGCTTTGCTGCCAAGCGATCAACGAGCAGAAGATCGACGTATGATCAGCAGCTTAACAAGCAGGTGTTTCAGTGCACCAAGGAAGGGCAGAATAAAACAACTGAGAGGCATGTTAAGGAGAGAAGGAGCAATTGCTTGATCCAGACAAGCTGCCCAGTCCAAATAACAGCCAAGAGGGATGCAGATAGGAGGGAATGGTATCTGAAGAACGTGCGCCTAGAGCACAACCACCAACTTCACCCATCAGATTCGATGTTGAAGTTCATGAGATTCTATAAGAAGATGACACCTGAGGAGAAATTCTTTATAAAAGTGCTGCAGAAGACGAGGTTAGAACCGAGGAAGGTTATGCAGATTTTACTGCCATGGGGACACCGAGGCGAGAAATTATGTTTGACACGATTGACATAAGCAACATTGCATGCCGGGATAGGGATAGAGAGCACAGCATTGATATCGAGGACACCATGAAACTGTTTTCCGATATGCAGAGGCGGAGGCCGGGATTCCACCATGTGGAAGAGACAGAGAACAATGTAGTGCGGAGCCTGTTCTGGACAGACTCCTTGTGCAAGATGAATTACGAGCTATATGGAGATTTTGTGTCTTTTGACACGACATTCTCTACGAATATATATGGCTTACCATTTGCACCAATTGTAAGTGTCAACAACCATGGGTCGACCGTCCTGTTTGGACTAGGCCTTTTGAAGGATGAGAAGATAGGGTCATTCAAGTGGCTCCTAAGCACATTTGTCGAGGCAATGGGAGGTAAAGAGCCGAAATACATAATAACGGACCAGGACCAGGCGATGAAGACTGCAATAAAGGAAGCTCTTCCGAGAACGAGACACAGGTTCTGCTGGTGGCATATTAGGAAGAACCTAAAGGAAAATAACGCAGTAGTGTTGCGCAGCACCCAGGGATGTCTGATGATTTATTTCGAATCGTCAAAAACTCACTGGATCAAGACAAGTTTGAGCGTGCCTGGAAAGCAGCAATTTCTGTGCACAAGGCGGAAGGCAACAAACACTTGAACAAGCTATGGGAACTGCGAAATTTTTGGGTGCCGGCTTACTTCAAGGACTGCTTCTATCCTTTCTCGTCAACAACCACTCGAAGTGAGAGCACGAATTCGATGTGGAAGAATTACGTCGACTACAGTGACACTATAAAAAGGTTTGTTAATGCGTATCACATGATTCAGCAAAATTGTCTCACCACGCTTGACAAGAAAAGACAACAAACAGAAGAGAAGGCGCCATCACTAGAGATGGGTTTTCCGACTGAAAGACAAGCAAGTCAAGTATACACCAATGAAATTTTCAGGAAATTCCAGCTGGAGCTACGGAACCGGACTTACTTCAAGTGCTCTGACCTGGCAAAGGGGAGGCAGTATTTTTTAAAAAAGATTACTGAGCCTGGAGAAAAGGTGTGGAAACCGTATCCGGGCGAGGAATTTGATAGGTCCGAGTTCAGGGTAGATGTGGATGAGCAAAAAGAAATATACAGTTGCAGCTGCAAGAAAATGAGTAGGGATGGCATTCAGTGCTGCCATGTGCTTAAGGTGATGGACCAAACAGGCATGATCGATCAACTTCCAAAATCCTTTGTCATCCCCAGATGGACCAGGAATCTATCAGAGAGTCTGGAAGTTCTGTATACAAGTCAAGGTGATAGCATGACCGCACAAGATGATGAAACCATGAGATTCGGCCTCGCTTACACTGAGTTGCCGGATATTTGTTCATATGCTTGCAGAAAAGAGAAGGCATACAATGTTCTGCGTGACTGTATGGTAGATATGAAAATAAAAGCCATGGCGGCACTTGCTGAGGAACCAGACACATGCATTCTTGCCGAAACTCTCAAGAACCCTCCCATGAGTGGCTCAAAGTGCACCAAAAAAGGAGATCGAATCAAAGCTGGTTCTGAGAAGAAAGGAAAAGGCAACAAAGCCGCATCCAAGTGAGGCCGTTATCGAGCAAAGGGTCACAGGAAAACAAACTGCCCGGATAATACAGAAGTACAGGAGAGGATGAGGTTTGAAGAGGAGAAGAGGAAATCGCAGCAGGAGAAGAGGGCAAGGTCAATGAAATGGCCGACAACATGAACAACACCATCAAGGACATCAAACGGCTCAGGACAATGCACTCCAAGCCCAGGAGGAAGACATCATACGCCAACAACTCTAACACCCCCACTGACAGCAGGGAGCATTTACCAAAGTCTTGCATTTACGCCAGAATCGAACATCACACAAGCCAGGCACACAGAATGCATGCAGGGAAGCCCTGGACAAGGCACGGAATCTGCGCAGTCCATTTTCAGAAAGGAAAGGTCTGAGTGGAGACTTTTTGGTACCGGAGAGCAGTACGGATAGAAAAATTAAAAGGTAGTAATGCAGCCTAAACATGATGTAAGCAAAAAACAGTGATGACCGCAATCTTTCGCTTTGTTTTTATTTATGAATGTTAATATCACAGGCAAATAGGTTGAAAAGATATGCATAAGGGTGGGGTTGCACAAGTGTCGAGAAGGAAGAATGGATCGCTGAACATTCAAAAACAAGGCTGCACGTTGAGCGATGAAATAGCAAGTGATTGGTGGGGAGGTCGGGCTGGTGTCGATTGTTTATTTTCTCGTGGTGTGGTTATAAGAATGGCTTGTAAGTTAATTTGCTGCAGATATAGAAAGATAACAAATTTAAATAAGAACACATTTTGTTTCTTTATGTATCTTTACTCGGCGGAGAAAAATATCAGAGGCGCAGGTTTCCTTGTTATTTTTCGTAGCCGCGTTGGTTCCTGAATGTGGATGCTCCTCTGCTGCGTGACCGACAGGTAAAAATAATCGAAGGGCACGGGCAGCCACGACCATGTCACTGGTGAATGTTCAATCGTGAATGTAAACGCACGGGCAGGCACGTGACTCTCACGGTTGCATGGTAAACGCACGGACGTGACTCTATGTAATACCACACCATGCATCCGCGTGTTTACGTCCCGTGCCTCTCCATTTGAACGAGTCGACGACATCATTCGAAGGACAGACACGAGCTAACATGACTCTATATAACATCACACAATGCCTTTGTGTGCTACCCATCTGTGCTTCCGGCGTGGAACATATTCTTTTAATGTATGTATATATGTGTCATAAAAAATTAAAACTCGGAGGGGCACAACCGTTCCTAGTCTGCGTGTTCAACAGTGCGTATTGTATAATCAAAGCCGTGAGTGTATTTAATGTTTCAAGCCGGCATCTACAATTTACAGGAAAAATAAAGGAGAGGTAATTAATCTGTACCTTTCCCGTCCCCCTCAGTATTTAAGTTGTTTTGTGGGTGGACATGTTATAATCCATTTTTCCAGATCCACCTCACTGAGCACTTGTCGTGTGCGGTGCGACCCTTGCAATGGAGATGGAGATGGAGATGGAATGTGCTACTACTATCTCCAAGAGGGAGAGAGTGGAGCCATCGGCGACGCCGCCTTCTGGTGGCGTGCTGGTCGCCGTGTCCTTATGTAATTCACGTCCGTGCTTTTAAATACAAGGAGTCAGCGTCTATGATGTAGCCACGTAGGGCATTCCGTGCCTAACAGAGTAAGCGCCCGTGGGTGTGCGTAACACAAAGGTTCAGTTCTATGGGCTAAACGCCCGTGCATCTCCGTCTGATCGAGTCACAGGCGAGCATGATTCTATGTTATACCACGGACCATGCCGTGCCCTTGAGCGTTGCATGCTTGTGCCCATGAGCCGAAACATTCGTGCCTCTCCGTCTGAACGAGTCGACGGAATCATTCGGAACACAAACCCAATCGAACATGACTCTATATAATACCACACCATGCTTTGTTGCTCTGTCCACCCGTGCCTGTGTATGTTTTCTTACGCAATAGTGAAGGAAAATGATCGTTCTTTGTTTTCCACAGCAACAATGAAGGAAAGATATAATTTATAGTTGTCGTCCAATTGGTCGACGTCCCTTCCCCTCCTTTCCTCACACGCGGGATTTGCCCGCAGTGAAGACCTAGTAGTTTTTTCACATCCATGCCACATATAGCGGTGCTCGCAGGCGGCGTGAATCCAGCAACGGAGACGGGGATGGAGATCCGGCCAGGTGCCCCGAGCAACAAGAAGGGGAGGTTCGGGCCACCGGCGACTTCGTCCTCTGGCGGCATGGCGGTAGCGGCCAGAAGCGGTGCGGTCCCACTCAGTGGTTCGGAGAAGCAGGAGTCTTGCCCGGACCTCATCAGCGACCTCCCGGACGGTGTCCTCGGTGAGATCATTTCTCATCTATCCACTAAGGAGGGCACCCGCACTCAAATCCTCGCACATCGGTGGCGCCCTCTGTGGCGCGCCGCTCCTCTGAATCTTGACTGTAGTGAGATCCCTGTCGGTCGTATTTTCTAGAAACAGTTCATATCAACGTAGCCTCGATGCTCCCAAGCAAGGATGTCATTCGCATTAGATATTTTGGAACTCGGTGCAATTTTAGCCCTGACGTTGGTGGTTCGTGCCTTCTGGAAGCCATCCTCTCTGGCCATGGGGGCACAGTCCATCGCCTCTGCATTCCCGCATGCTACCTCCACTACAGACCCTCTACAGTCGACGCCTAGCTTCGATCCCCAAGACTGAAGAATCTGTAGGTTCTCGAGTTCTACTACATGTTCCCACGGTTCGTGGAAAAAACCATCACACTACCACACGAATTCTGTTCGTTCGCGGCCTCGCCACCGACTTCCACGTTGTTGTTTTCCTCGCTGTACACCATCACATTTGCTCTTTGCCAAATACCTGATGAGTATGCACAATCATTCAAACTTCCACTGCTTGAGAGGCTTTCATTTTTGGAGGTTGATATATCAGACGTCTCACTGCAAAGCATAATCAACCATGGTTTCCCTGCCCTCGAGTGGCTCCTGCTTGTTTGCAATAACCTGGACCACTGCATCAGAATAAACTCAGCCAAAGTTGAACTCATAGGTATCCTTTGTGAGAATGGTGAACTCGTTGTTGAGGATGCGCCCTCACTTAAACGACTGATTCATGATATTCAGAGCCGACAGTTGCAGATAACTGTCTTCTCTGCACCTAAACTCGAGTGTCTGGGCAATTTCTACGAAGGATTTCCTCAATCCAAGATTGTTTTGGCTCTACAGTAATCGAGGTACTCACCTTTTGCACTATATACTCTTTAGTTGCATTCGTTCCACTTCCTGAGTTTCATGCCATGTAAACTTTTATCCATCTAGTTTTATGATATGTGCTTGGTGCAGGCTTTGTCTGTAGTCAGCCTATCAACGACTGTTCAATCTGTGAAGACCCTGCTTATCCACATGTCATTAAATCTGAACAAGGTTGTTGCCTTGATGAGATGCTTTCCTAGCCTAGAGAACTTGTTTATCGAGGTAAAATAATTTTCAGATGCATTGAAAGCACAAACAATGCATAGTGTACTATATTGGAGGCCTCTCTTTCCCCTTGTAGTCCTCAAGTATTCTCACTCTTTATGCATTTCCAGGGAGGAGTCTGCCCTGAGGAAGGTGTAACAAACAAGTGGCGCCACAAGCATCGGGTGTTTCTCAAACAGCATGACATTCGTCTGAAGACAGTAACGCTGGAAAAATATGTACACTGCAACAAAAACATTGAATTTGCAACGTTCTTTATTCTGAATGCAAAGGAGTTGGAGACTATGAGGGTTAAATTTCTCTCCCCCCAGACAACATCACTGAAGGATTTTATAAACGTCAAGAAGAGGTGCTTCAATGGAGCAACAAGGCTTCTAGACGTGCTCGTCTTATATTGTCAGGGTATTGTAGGCATATGAAGTTGGATTTAAAGTACACATCTGGACAAACCAGTGCCCAATCATGGATTTGCCGGATCCATTGACTTGTGAATGTTGAAAACGGTTATCCGGCTGTCACAAATAGGTGTTGTTGTGTGCTTTTCAATTTGGATTTCCAGCTTGTACTTTATGCACTGTCTGTTAGGTTGTCAGGAACTTGTTTTTGTGCTCTTCAGTCGGGAAGCAACTCAGAAGCTCAAAAAACTAACAAGTTTTAATGTTTTTGTGCACCGTCTATAAGTTTGGATTTCCTTTTGTGAATAGAACAAGCGAATAAAATCACCTGGAACACGCAGTCATGTGTGATATGATGGTTGTGCTTATCCAAATAACTTGTTAGCTGAAATATTTTATAAAACAGGGGCATTCGTGCCTCTTGTGCCTGTAAGACTGTGCGTCTATTATCACTGCACGTCACTTACTTTGTGCTGGACTAGACATGTATGACTGTGGAATCATGGCCGTGCCTGTGTGGCATGTAGAACAGTGCTTCTGTAATGACTTCACTTACTTGGTTTTGTCCGCGTTTAAGCAGAATCATCTGCAAAGCAGAGGCACAACCTTGAATCTTCTAGTGATTTAATTGTCAATGTGCCCCTGGAAAATTTTGCCGTTTGCAGAGGCAAGATGACTGTAGAACCGTGCTTCTAGCGTCGAACATATCTACAAAGACATGCTTTTAAATACAAGGAAATAAGCTTTTAAAAATCAACATCTCTCATATAGGCCGTTCCGTGCCTGACAGAGTAAACGCCCGTGGCTGTGCGTAAGACAAAGGTTAGCGTGGCTCTATGTAATACCATCGACCATGCCTTTGAGCGCTTCATGCCCGTGCCTGTGACAATTGTGACCCCGCGTAAAACGCAATCATGCCCCTCAGGTCCGACATACCATGCCTCCTCTTGTGATATAGTCATAGGAATAACATACTATGGACTGTACGTCCACACCCGAACAACATACTATGGACTGTACGTCCGTGCTTTTAAATACAAGGAAATAAGCTTTTAAAAAACAATG
>NC_057813.1:569782653-569831955 GCF_018294505.1 Triticum aestivum
GTGCCTCCTCTGGTGATAGAGTCAAAGGAATAACATACTATGGAGTGTACGTCCACACCCGAATAACATACTATGGACTGTACGTTCGGGCTTTTAAATACAAGGAAATAAGCTTTTAAAAAACAACGTCTCTCCTATAGGCCATTCCGTGCCTCACAGAGTAAACGCTTGTGGCTGTGCATAAGACAAAGGTTAGCGTGACTCTATGTAATACAACCGACCATGCCTTTGAGCGCTTCATGCCCGTGCTTGTGACAATTGTGACCCCGCGTAAAATGCAATCATGCCTCTCTTGTACGACACACCGTGCCTCCTCTGGTGATAGAGTCAAAGGAATCATTTGGAACAAAAAGAGACACGAACGTAGACCCAAACTGTTCTACATGCCTGTGTGGCATGTAGGACAGAGCATTACAATGCCGAAGGGAGGACCGTGTGTCTGGTACGTGACAAGCCGTGCCTCTTCCATGCTTCATTGGTTTTGTCCGTGAGCGTTTCAGCAGAATCATCTGCAAAGCAGATGCACGACCTTGAATCTTGTAGTGTCTTGATTTGTCAACGTGCCCGTGGAAAAATTTGTTGCTCGCAGAGGGAAGATGACTGTAGGACTATGCTTGCAACGTCGAACAGATCCACAAAGACAGACACGCTTTGTGAATGTGTGCGGTAAATAATTAAATCTCGGAGGGTCACACCCGTGCCTAGTCTGCAAGTACAACAGTGGCTCGTACCATCAAAGCCGTGGCTCTGTTTGATGTTTCATGCGGCCACCTAGCATTGACTTGTTACTAATTTTGAGTTTTTAGTGACCTAGTCGATCTGTCATGATCAGGACTTCTATTTACTGTGTGTGTTCACTATTACCAGCTTAGTTTATCTCTTGTAGTCCACTTTTTGTGCATCTCTCTATATGCGTGCGCTTTTATAATGTTATTCATTTCTGATGATGTTAATCAATATGCCTCCTCGTGCCTCTTGTACATGCAAGGGTGCGTCTGTTATCACTGCACGACACTTCCTCTGTGTATGTTCGTGACCGTGTGGTGAACGTTTGGGTGGAAACATGCTGCAGAGCCTAGAACATAGCGTCCTGTAGAACCCCGACTGTTGTTTCTGCAAATCGAGATGTGCTTGTGCTTTGTTTAAAAGCGTGTCCGTGCTTCATTGTGAAACAACGAAATACAGATAGCCACGAACGTCTATGTCTTTTATATCGCATAATAGACGTAACACATCAAAAAAGAAGTGTGACGCAACTCAATACGAAAACTTGTGCATAGGGAGTTCACGTCCATGCTTTTAAAATACAAGGAAATAAGATCTTAAAAACAGCGTCCCTCACAAAATTACTCTGTGCCACCCAGAGTAAACGACCGTGGCTATGCGTAAGACAAAGGTTCATCTCCGTGGGCTAAAAGCCTGTGCATCTCCATCTGATAGAGTCACAGGCTAGCATGACTATATGTAATACCACCGACCATGCCTTTGAGCGCTTCATGCCCGTGCCTCTGACCCGAAACACTGAAACAAATAAACGCCTTCATGTGTGCACAAGACATGACTCTAGTTGGTACAATGAACCTTGGCTGCATAGACTTGACGTCCATGCTTTTAACTGACTACGAGTAGCCCATAGACTCTAATAAGAAACCCAGGAAACCAAATCACGTTTGTTAAATGACTACGAGGTAATGCAAGACAAAATAAGAATCTTTTAGTCCATTGCTTAATTGTTTCAGATACAGCTATCAGGGTCGCTGGTCGCGAAGTTCCTTGATCTCTTTTATCATAACGTATATGTCCAGCTTCAACTTGTCGTAGTCGGGTTTGAGCTCCGCCTTCGTCTTCTCATCGCCAAGATGGTACAACCTCGTGCATAGCTTCACGATCTTCAAGAGGCTAGCTTCCGTAGCCTCCCACCGGTTCTTCACTTGCACAAAATAGAAGGTGTCAGATTGATGGCAGGACACACTATCATCAACTTAGGATGAAGTTCACCACAATGATTCACGTTTCACAACTAATCCATGTAGCCGAAAGAAAGAAAAAACGAATGAAACGGAAGCGGAGTGAACTTACAGATGAGGAAGTCTCGCCAGCCGAGATCTCCTCCTGCGTCTGGTCACGGCTCTCTGGAGTAGTGTCATCCTGTACAGTCAGGGTGGAGAGTGTCAGGGAAGAGAACAGCAAGAGGAGTGGATGTCCTGGTTGCGGATAAAAGGATGAGGGGATGTGGCTAGGGTTTCGAGATTCTGTCTGGCTTATTCACGTTTCACAAATAAATCAAGAAGCCGAAGGAAATAAAAAAGGAAAGGAGCGGAAGCAGAGTGAACTTACAGATGAGGAACCCTCGCTAGGCTTGATCACCTGCAGTGTCTGGACACGGGGTTCTACAATAGTGTCCTCCTGCGGAGCCATGGCGGAGAAGGTCAGGATGGAGGTCAGCAAGAGGAATGGATGGCCTGACGGCGAGCAGATGTGGGAAGAGGGTGTGGCTAGGGTTTCAAGACCCCGTCCTGCTTAAATAGCCGGAGCCTGGCCTCGGGCTACAAACAAGAGCGGCGTCATCGGAGGAGACGCCCGTCGAACCCTTGGGTTTCTGGAGCGCTGTCACGTGGCATTCACACCCGAATAACATACTATGGACTGTACGTCCATGCTTTTAAAAACAAGGAAACAAGCTTTTAAAAAACAACGTCTCTCATATAGGCCATTCCATGCCTCACAGAGTAAACACCCGTGGCTGTGCGTAAGACAAAGGTTAGCGTGCCTCTATGTAATACGACCGACCATGCCTTTGAGCGCTTCATGCCCGTGCCTGTCACAATTGTGACCGTGTGTAAAATGCAATCATGCCTCTCTGGTCCGACATACCGTGCCTTCTCTGGTGATAGAGTCAACGGAATCATTTGGAACACAACAAAGAGACACGTACGTAGACCCGAACTGTTCTACATGCTTGTGTGGCATGTAGGACAGTGCGTTACAATGCCGAAAGGAGGACCATGTGTCTGGTACGTGACAAGCCGTGCCTCTACCATGCTTCATTGGTTTTCTGCGTGAGCGTTTCAGCAGAATCATCTTCAAAGCGGAGGCACGACCTTGAATCTTGTAGTAACTTAATTTGTCAACGTGCCCGTGGAAAATTTTGGTACGCGCAGAGGGAAGATGGCTATAGAACAGTGCTTCCGGCGTCAAACAAATTCTTCTATTGAATGTGTGCCGAAAATAATTAAAAGATGGACGGGAACGCCCGTGCCTGGTCTGTGTCTTCAATCGTGCATCTCGTACCTTGAAAGCCGTGGCTCTATTTAATGTTTCAAGCAGCCACCTACCTTTTACTAATTACGAATAGTAATTAACCCGGAGCCTCCCGTCAAAAGAAAAAAAGAGGTAACTAATCTGGACCCCTCCGCTCCCCGTCAGGGGTATTTAAGTCATTTCATGGATTGACAGGCTGTAATCCATTTCTCTAGATCCACCTCAGTGAGCACTGGTCGTGGGCTGCACCACCCCAGCAACAGAGGTGGATATGGAAAGCGCTGCTCGTAGCATGAAGAGGTCGAGAGTGGTGCCTCTGGCGACGCCGCCTTCTGGTGGTGTTCTGGTCGTCGGAGGGGATGGAAGCAGCGACCGTGCTCCCTCTCGATCCGAGGAGGAATAAGAGGGATGTCGTGTGGACCGCATCAGCGATCTCGCCGACGGCGTGCTAGGTGAGATCATCCTCGCACGTCGCTGGTGTCCTTTGTGGTCCATCGCTCCTCTGATTCTCGACTGCCGCGAGATCTCTTTCTCTCGTCTTTTTAACGATGGAGAAAAAGTTCATATCGAGACCATATCTCATCTGTCCGACTTCACCAAGGAGTGCATTCGCAAATGCTATTCCGGTCGAAATCCTGTCTCTGGTGTTGTCAGTCTTTTGGAATCCATTCTATCTAGCCATGCTGGCTCTATTCGTCACCTCTCTATCCCGGCGTGCTACCTACAGTGCAGACCTTCCACCGTTGATGCCTGGCTCCGATCCTGGAAGCTAGACAATATCTAGGTTCTTGAGTTCTACTACCTCTGCCCAAGGTTTCTGACACAACAGGTAACATTACTGGATCTATGCACTTCATCTACGCCCTCGGCACCGGAGTCCGTGTTTCGGTTTTCTTCCTCTGTCCACACTCTTACCTTTGCTCTTTGCCAAATACCGGACAATTATGTTGGGACGCTTAAGCTACCACTGGTGAAAAGACTCTCGCTTGTGGAAGTTGATATATCAAATGCCTCGCTGCAAAGTATAATCCACACTAGTTGCCCTGGACTTGAGTCTCTCCTGTTTGTTTGCAATAGAGGAGGTCGTCGCATCACAATAAACTCGTCTAACCTTGTAAGCATTGGCATTCGTTGTCCATACGGAGAACTCATTATTGAGGATGCCCCTTTGGTTCGACGGTTGATTGTTGATTGTCTGGTTGACGACTGTTCGATAACTGTTGTCTCTGCACCTAAACTGGAGGTGTTGGGTGAATTCATGTTCGTGCGTCCCTCGGCACGTCTTGAGGTATAGTTTTTCCTTCACACTGGAGCAGAGCTGCACTTGTTCTGATGTTTGTTCTATTAATTTGATTATCTATGTTCTATTCTTCATGCAGAGTCAGGAGTTGGAGTTAACCGGTGTCTCTACGCCTGATCCGTATCCATGTCGTCTCACGTGTATTGAGGTATTGAGTTTTCATGATACTTCCAGATTCACTTTGTTTGTGAGGAAACAAGTTTTATTTCATCCAACCCTTATTCTATTAGTTTTGTGATCTTCTTTCTGTTACTTTTCATCAAGGGTTTGAAGGCGGTCAGTCTAACAAGAATGCGTCAATCTATCAAGACCTTACTTATCTACATCGATTATAAAGTGGACATTGTTGTTGAATTGCTGCAGTGCTTTCCAAAACAGGAGAACTTGGTTGTTGAGGTGATGATCTTCAGAAATGTGCATACTGTAGTACTCGTTCTTTTTCAAAATGTTTTTCTTAATTTTGACTGAAATTGATGCACCCGTATCTACACATTATTTATTGTTGGATACATCCATACATAGACAAGTCTACGTCTAACTTATTGTCACGGAGGTGGTAGAACTGATTGTTTCTTCTGTTTTTTTCATGGTCTGTATCTCTTTTTATAGACGCTAAGTATTTTCAACCTATCATTTATATTTTAGGGATTGTCGATTTCTCATGGTGAAAAAAACAAATGGCGTCGTAAGCACCGACAGTTTCTCAAATATCACGAGATTTGTCTGAAGACAGTATCACTGGGTTCGCTCCGAGAGTTATGCTGATTTTGCGATGTTCTTTGTTCTTAGTGCAAAGGATCTGGAGACCATGACCATTAAGTTTTCCTCCCCTCCCGCAGAGTTCACGGGAGTATTTTACGAAAAGCAACAAAAGGTTCTGGAGTGGCATAGAAGGGCTTCTAAACGTGCACGTCTTAGATTATCATCAAATTGCAGCCATGCGCGTCTGCATTAAGAACGAGGAGTATTGAATACCTGGATTTGACGGTTCCGTTCAGGTGTGGATGCTGAAATCAGGCCTTGTGTTACTTGTCCAGGTGTATGGAGTTATTTGTTGTTGCGGTCTCTTTGCATCGTGTGTAGGCTTGTCTGAAAGAGGAGCTTGAGTTGTATGTAAACTTTATCAGAGAACCGTTGTAGTCTTTGCACCGTGTGTAGGCTTGTCTGTTTTTGTGTTGCGTGTAGCCATTAAGGAAGTGTGTGGTTTTGCGGCTTTGTACGGGCCGAAGAACTATAAAATGCTGTGGCACCAAGGTTAAAATATATAAAGTAGTTTTAATTTTTCAGTGGAGAAATGCTCGCTGTACGTGTAACCGTACCTGTGTTGTATGTACGACAGTGCCTCTCATATGTACCTGTCATGCACCGAATGGATGCACATCCGTGCCTGTGTTGCAGGGAGAGTAGTGCTTCTCGTATGTACTTGCCATACACACTGAGGAGCTGCAGTTGAGCCTTGCATTGATGGAGATGCATTTGAGCCGTTGCACTGTTTCTGCTCCTGGTTCCGTGGTTATAAAAATGGCTTGCAAGTTTATTTGGTGAAGTTGTAGAAACAAAGCAAATTCAAACAGAAGAGATTTTGCTTGTTTAGGTATTTTTATTACTCAGCTGATAAAATATTATAAGGGCGATAGGTTTGCGGGTAATTTTTTGCAGCCCTTTCTGCTCCTTGTTCTGTGGTTATAAAAAACGGCTTGTAAGTTTATTTGGTGAAGTTGTAGAAACAAAGCAAATTTAAGCAGAAGAGATTTGGTTGTTTAGGTATTTTTATTACTCAGCTGAGAAAATATTATAAGGGCGATAGGTTTGCGGGTAAATTTTTGCAGCCGTTTCTGCTCCTTGTTCTGTGGTTATAAAAAACGGCTTGTAAGTTTATTTGTTGAAGTTGTAGAAACAAAGCAAATTTAAACAGAAGAGATTTTGCTTATTTAGGTATTTTTATTACTCAGCTGAGAAAATATCATAAGGGCGATAGGTTTGCGGGTAAATTTTTGTAGCCGTTTCTTTATGAAGCTGGATGGTGTAAGAATACAACCATGCATCTCTGCTGCGACACATGAGAGATGAAAAGAGCTCAAAGCATAGATAACCACCCCAGTGGTCAACCAAACCTGTTTCGCGGGGCGTTACGTAGTGCCTCTGGTGACCGCACAACCGAGTTTCTACTTAATAGGCCACACCCAAATGCGTGTTGAGGATTCTAGTCATGACACCGCAGACTCACAACCATGCTTTTGACATTGTCGTGACATCGTGATGTTCGTTGTGTGCTTGACTAACGTGCTTTCCACACCACTCTACTGTGCGTGTAGCAAAGGAGCAACGCCAGCTGATAAAGTGATTTTCTATTGCTAAAAGTGTGGCCCTCATTGCTTGACTTCCATCCGTTTGACAGTGGCTCTTTGGTACAGAATCGTCGTTTGCTTTTAAGGACACTGTCTTCGGATCGGTCATTCATTGTCTCAGAAAGTAAACAGTGAGGACTCGCATCTGAATCCAATTTTGTTATGTTTCTGCAGTAAACCCTCGAATGTGACTCTGCCTAATACTGAAGTATGCCTCTATGGGCTTCTCGTCCGTGCCTCTCCGTATAAATGAGTCGACGGAATCATCCGGGAAACAGACACAGGCGAACATGACTCTATATAATACCACACGATCCCTTTGTGGATCTGACGCCCGGGGCTGTGATACTAATAACAGAAACACTTAAACACAGGCGAACGTTTGCTTTTAGGTTGACGACGTTTGCTGTGTAAGAACCCTGTGTGGCATGTAGAGCAGGCGCGTCCCATCAGTTCATGGCTGTTGTGTGGTACATGGCAAACCGTGCGCTTGCCATGGTCGTGCCCGTGTGACAGGCATTATCGTCTATGTGTTTGCTGACAAACCATGGTTCACTGAATTATTTGGAACACAAACACAAGCACAAGCGAACATGACTCTATATAATACCACACGATGCCTTTGTGGATTTGACGCCCGTGCCTGTGACCCTTAACACTGAAACACAAAAAGTCACAAACGTACATAGTCATGTCTGCAGAGAGTTGAAGTTCGTTTAGCTAATGAAATGTGCGGCTTGCGCAATAAACGCATGGACGTGACTCTACCTAATACTAAAGAATGCCTCTATGGGCTTTTCGTCCATGCCTCTCCGTCTAAACTAGTCAACGGAATCATTCGGGAAACAGACATAAGCGAACATGACTCCATATAGTACCACATGATGCCTTTGCTGATTTGACCCTCGTGCTAGTGACCCTTATCACTGAAACACAGACAGTCACAAACGTACATAGCCATGGCTGCAAGAGACTTGAAGCCCCGTCCAGCTAATGAAATGTACGGCATAAGCAAAAGACCGTTTAGCCATAGAGCAAAATACCGTGTTCACTGTTGGCAAGGTTACAGATTGAGCGAAAAGGTACATGCATTGTTTCACCACACCTACGTAAATTCCAAACCGGAAAGTGGCGGCAACATATCACTCCAGGGCTGTTTTCAGAACTTACAAGTGAATGGATCCTTTAAATCCAGGTGCTCAACACATGCGTGCCTTAGATCCAAGTTCCTGTGGTTGCAACTTGGCGACAACCTAAGGCAAGCATGTTTAGAAGCCTTTTTGTCCCACTAAAGCAAGTTTTGTTGCTGTTTGTAGAATTCTTCCGTGAAGTCTCCCTGACGAAGAAACTTTATCCTCATAGTCTGCAGCTGTGCTGCGTTGAGAATAAAGAATGTCGCAAATCGAATGCTTTTCTCGCATTGAACATAGCTTTCCAGCGTTAGTGACTTCAAACGAACGCCATGATGGTGCTTGCAAGGATAGTTGTTCGCAAGACTTTCTTCATTAGAGTCTATTTCCTGAATAAACATTAAGATTTGAAATGGTTAAGCTCCATAAAGAGTGATTCTGCTGGGAGAGTAAGTGAAGGAATAATTATATAACCTCTGTTGTGATAAAAGCTTTTTTTTAGTTTTGTCCTAATACTTGTCCATGACTATATAGAGCTTTGTCCATTACATACAAATGTAAGTGACATTTTTTTTTGTTGTTGTTGAATGGAGTTCTACACCATGCATGGTATGTGTTTACAATTTGTGTGAGAAGCATCACCTCGATATACAAGTTCTCCAAGCTTCGGAAGTGTTGCACAAAGGAAAAGACCGCGTGCAGGTCATAATCCATGCTGATAGACAACGTCTTGACAGAATGAACCGTTGTGGATGTGCTGACCGTCGGCAAACACTTCAAGTGGAATAAAATATAATATTAGTAGAGTAAAGGTTGAATTGCATGGAACTTGTTTGTACCAATGAATGGAGATGAAAGTATTGTTGAAAGTCAATACCTGAATAATTATACGGTCATTTGTGATGCCGGATTCAGAGAAAATATTAGATAATTTTCCCATGACCTTCAGTTTAGGTGCAAAGGTGATGACTATCCCCAACTTCTTGCAATCACCATCAGAAAGCAACCATTGAAGTGACGATGCATCTTATATGACAATTTTCCCATAGATAACAGAAATGCCGATGCTCATAAGGTTAGGTGAGTTTATTCTGATGCAATGGTGCCTCACTGTCCAAACAAGCAGCAGAGACTCAAGTGTAGGAGAAGTAGAGGTGATGATGCTTTGTAATGAGATGTCTGATACATCAACATCTACTAGCGAGAGTCTCCTCAGCAGTGGTAGTTTAAGCGCCCGTACATAATTGTCTGGTAACTTGCAAAGAGCAAAGGCGGTAGTTTGGAGAGAGGCGGAAATCTGAGGGTTTAATGCTGGTGGTGATGGCATGAGCGAAGGGCATGAGAATGGCCCTATGTCCTGTTGTCTCAAGCATGGTGGGAACAGCTAGTAAAACTCGAGCACCTGCAGATTGTTCAGCCTTGGGGATCGAAGCCAGGCATCCACTATGGAGTGCCTGCAGTGGAGGTAGGACGCCAGAATGCAGAGGCGGTGAACTGCGCTCTGAGGGCTAGAGAGGATGGTCTCTAGAAGGTACGAATCATCATACGAATTATCTTCACCGACATGTTCTCCTCTAAAAAAAGTTCCAGTGAATGTTACACGGACTTGTTCCTCCGGTGTGGCGGAGTACGTGGTGACCAACTCGAAATGTACTTGATCTAGAGGGTTAAAAAGACGTGGGACAGGGATCTCACGGCAGTCGAGATGCAGAGGAGCGGCGCGCCAAACAGGGCGCCCACGATGTGCGAGGATTTGAGTGCGAACTCCTTCCTTAGTGGATAGACGGGAGATGATCTCACCGAGGACACCGTCTGGGAGGTCGCTGATGCGGTCCGGACCAGACTGCTCTTCTTGATTCTCGGATCCAGTAGGCGCACCCTCACCGCTTCCAGCCGCTACCGCCAAACCATCAGAAGAAGGCGTCGCCGGTGGCGCGAGCCTCGCCCTCTTGGTGCTCGGGGCACCGGAGTGAACCTCCATCTCCGTCTCCATTACTGGGATCGCTCGGCCTATGAGCGCCGCCTTATGTGGCGTGGGTCTGGACAGTCCAGAAAATTGGGTGTGGCTAGGGTTTTGAGACCCCCTCGGTCCGCCTTCGGAGCCTGGCCTCGGGCGACGAGCCAGACCGGCGTCAGCGGAGGAGACGTCCGTCGGACCTTTGGGTTTCCGTAGTGGCGACACATGGCGTCCACACCCGAATAGTGGCGGCACTAATGTGACTGTGCAAAAAAATCATGCCTCAGTGGACTGGACGCCCGTGCCTCTGCTTTTGACCGAGTCCATCGACTCATTCGGAATACAATCAGAAAACCTTTGAGTGTGACTCTATATAATACCACGCCATGCCTTTGAGGGCTGTATGCCCGTGCTTGTGACCCTTGACACTAAAACAGAGATAGTCTCGAACGTTGACGCCTTTTATCAAGAAAGAAGCGTGACGCAACTCGGTACTGAACCGTGTCTGTATGGACTTCACATGTGTGCTTTTAAATACATGGAAACACGCTTTAAAAAGCAGTGTCTTTCGTATAGGCAATTTCGTGCCTTGCAGAGTAAATGCCCGTGCACCTCCACCTGGTCGAGTCTCACATGCCAGCATGACTCTATGTAATACAATCGACCATGCGTAATAAACGCATGATTATGACCCTGTCTAATACTAAAGTATGCCTTCATGGGCCTCTCGCCCGTTCCTCTCCGTTTGAATGAGTCGACTGAGTCATTCAGAACACAAACACAACCGAATATGACTCTATATAATACCACGCCTGTGCCTGTGAACCTAATGACTGAAACACAGAGAGTCACAAATGTACATAACATTTGCTGCAGGGAGTGCTAGCCCGTTCTTTTGAAAAATGTGCGCCACTGGTGTCATCTGGAATTATTTCCATGCACTGTGCCTCATCCTCGTTTTTTTGTGAGATCTTCTCCCCCTCCTCTATTAAGATCTTGTGTTTTTTGTACGTGCCCAGTGAAGGCCTAACCTAAGTGTCAATCTCGTGTCCGGTTTGTGCAGTACATACTCGAACGTGACTCTGCCTAATACTGAAGTATGCCTCCATGGGCTTCTTGTCCGTGCCTCTCTGTCTAAACGAGTCGACGGCATCACCCAGAGAACAGAAACAGGCGAACATGACTCTATAAAATACCACACGATGCCTTATCAGTGCAGAGATTTCACGTCCGTGCTTTTAAAAACAGCATCTCTAGAACTCGCCATTACGTTAATGTTCATCTGAACCCATAAACTTGGAATGAACGTGACCTAGGAAAGCAAAACACATTTGTTATCAAAGTTACTGACCACACGAGGTAACGCTAGACAAAATAAGAAACTTTTAGTGCACTACTTAATAGCTTCAGATACGAGGATCAGGGTCGTTGCTATCTACTTAGTGCGGGGAGACTTCTTTTTTGGTTGCTCGGCGCAAAGTTCCTCGATCTGTTTCTTCATAACGTATGATTCCAGCTTCAGCTTATCGCGCTGAAGTTTGAGCTGCGCCTTCTCATTCATAAGACGTGCAATGGTGGCTCTGTTCTCGTCGTCCAACTTCGCGGATGTCTTGATGAAGTCTTCCACATTATTGAACAGGTTATTCAGCTGGTCAAAGGAGAAGGTGTCAGGTTGATGGACCCTCATCAACATTAGGATGAAGCTCACCACAATGATCCATGTTTCACAACTAAATCAAGTAGCTGACAGAAAGAAGAAACGAATGAAGCCAAAGCAGAATGAACTTACAGATGAGGAACCCTCGCCAGCCGATATCTCCTGCTGCGACTGGACACGGTGCTCTGGAGTAGTCTCCTTCTGCACAACAGTGGCTGAGAGTGTCAGTATAGAGAAGAGCAAGATGACTAGGATTTCGAGACTCCGTCTGGCTTATTCACGTTTCACTATTAAATCAAGTAGCCGAAGGAAAGGAAAAGCCATTGAAGCCGAAGCAGAGCAAACTTACAGATGAGGAACCCTCGTCGGCCAAGATCTCGTGTTTCGACTGGACATGGCGCTCTCGAGAAGTCTCCTTCTGCACAGTAGTGGCTGATAGTGTCAGGATAGAGAACAACAAGATGACTATGGTTTCGAGACTCCGTCTGGCTTATTCACGTTTCACAACCAAATCAAGTAGCCGAATGAAAGGAAAAACGAATGAAGGTGAAGCAGAGTGAACTTACAGATGAGTAACCGTCGCCGGCCGATATATCGTGCTGCGACTGGACACGGCGCTCTGGAGAAGTCTCCTTCTGCACAGCAGTGGCTGATAGTGTGAGGATAAAGAACAGCAAGATGACTAGGGTTTCGAGACTCCGTCTGGCTTATTCACGTTTCACAACCAAATCAAGTAGCTGAAGGAAAGGAAAAACGAATGAAGCCAAAGCAGAGTGAACTTACAGACGAGGAACCCTCGCCGGCCAAGATCTCCTGCAATGTCTGGACACTGGGTTCCGCAGTAGTCTCCTCTTGACCAGCCATGGCGGAGAGTGTCAGGATAGAGATCAGCAAGACGAATGGATGGCCTGGCAGCGGGTAGAGGGGGGAAGAGTGTGTGGCTAGGGTTTTGAGACTCCGTTCGTCCGCCTTAAATAGGCGTAGCCTGGCCTCGAGCGACGAGCCAGACCGGCGTCACCGAAGGGGACGTCCGTCAGACCCTTGGGTTTCCGTGCTAGCGCCACGTGGCGTTCACACCCGAGTAGGTGGAGACGCCCGTCAAAACGTTGGTTTCCGCAATCAACACACGAACGTGGCTCCGCGTTAAACACAAGTATTCCTCCCTTGGTGTCCCGACCGTGCCTGTCCTGGTAATATAGTCAATGGATGCATTTGGAACACAAAGAGACACGAAGGTGACTCTGGATAATTACAGGTCATGCGTTTGTGGGCTTGACAATCGTGCATGTTACATGAAACTCTGGCACACATAAAGTCATCTTCATGTGTAAAGGACAGTGACGCTGCTAAACATATAAAGTCGCCTTCGTGCATTTGAGGTAAAATCTTACAACAAAAACAATTGTAACAAGGATAGTCGCCCGATTCTATTAGGTTTCCGTAATAAACGCACAAACACGACTCCGAGTAAGAACAGACTATGCCTCTGTGGGCTTGGCATCCATGCCTCTCCTTTTGATCGAGCGCACCGACTCATTCAGAATACAATCAGAGAACCTTTATGTGTGACTCTATAAAATAGCACGCCATGCCTTTGCGGGCTTTATGCTCGTGCTTGTGACCCTGGACACCGAAACACAGATAGCCACGTGCGTCGACGCCTTTATCAAGAAAGAAGCGTGACGCAACTCGGTACTGAACCATGTTTCTGTGGACTTCACGCCTGTGCTTTTAAATACAATGAAATAAGCTTTAAAAAACAGCATCTCTCATATAGGCAATTCCGTGCCTCAAGAGTAAACACCCGTTGCTGTGCCTAAGACAAAGGTTCAGTTCCGTGGGCTAGACGCCCGTGCATCTCTGTCCGGTCGAGTCTCACAGGCGAGCATGACTCTATGTAATACCATCGAACATGCATAATAAACACATGATTCTGACCCTGCCTAATACTAAAGTATGCCTCCATGGGCTTCTCGTCCGTGCCTATCCGTCTAAACGAGTCGACTGAATCATTCGGAACACAAACACAAGTGAACATGACTCTATATGATACGACACGATGCCTTTGTGGATTTGACGCCTATGCCTGTGACCCTAATGACTGAAACACAGAGAGATAGAAACGTACATAACCGTGGCTGCAGAGAGTGCTAGCCCATGCCTTCGTGGGCGCCACGTGCGTGCCTGTCTTTCCTACCGAGTACATCGTGCTTTCGCCGTCGAACAAATTCTTGTATCAAATGTGTGCTGCAAATAATTAAAGCACTGAGGGGCACACCCATGCCTGGTCTGCCTGTGCAATAGTGCATTTCATACCTTTAAAAGAAAAAACAAAAAAGTAATTAATCTGGACCCCTCCGCTCCCTGTCGTGGCTATTTAAGCCGTTTCGTGGATTGACAGGATGTAGTCCATTTCTCCAGATCCACGCCACATATAGCGGCGCTCGGAGGCGGCGTGATCCCAGCAATGGAGACAGAGATGGAGGTCTACACCGGTGCCCCCAGTACCAAGAGGGCGAGGCTTGTACCACCGGCGACGCCTTCATCTGGTGGTTTGGCGGTAGCGACTGAAAGCGCCGAGGGTGCACCTACTGGATTCGTGGATCAAGAAGAGGAGTCTGGTCCGGATCGCATCAGCGACCTCACGGACGGTGTCCTCGGTGAGATCATCTCCCGTCTGTCCACTAACGAAGGCGTTCGCACTCAAATCCTCGCACGTTGTTGGTGCCCTGTTTGGAGCGCCGCTCCTCTGAATCTCGACTGTCGTGAGATCCCTATCCCACGTCTTTTTAAGCCCTTAGAAACAGTTCATGTCGAAATCATCTGTCGGGCCTCTGCCTACAGTGAGGAGCTTGCTCGCATACGATACATCGGAACTTGGCATTAGGGAAAAACAGTTCCTGATGATGGTTCGTCCCTTCCAGAGTCCATATTCTCCAGCCACGTGGGCACAGTTCTCCGCCTTTGTATACCAGCATGCTACCTCCAATGCAAACCGTCTACTGTCCACGCCTGGCTTGAGTCCCCCATATTGAACAATCTCCAGGTGCTTGAGTTTTACTACCTGTTTCCACAATTCGTGAAAAAAACTGTCAAACAATCACACACATGCTATTCATCTATGCCTTCACTACCGAAGTCCGTCTTTCGCTTTTCCTGTTATCTGCGCACTGTCAGCTTCGCGTGTTGCCAAATACCAGACCATTATGTAGAGGTACTTGAACTTCCACTGGTCAAGAGACTTTCGCTTGTTGAGGTTGATATATCAGACTTCTCATTGCAAAGCATAATCAACTCTAGTTGCCCTACACTCGAGTGCCTGCTGCTTGTTTGCAATAGAGAAAGGCATCGGCTCACTATAAATTCCCCTAACCCTGTAAGCATCGGCATCCGTGGTGAGATAGGAGAATTCATCATCGAGGATGCCCGCTTGCTTCAAAGGTTGATCCACGATCTCCAGAGCAATAACATGCAGGTATTCATCGTCTCTGCACCTAAACTGAAGACATTGGGCAAATTCAGGATCTCGCATGGCTCCATAGGTCTTATGGTACTGACATTTCACAATAATTCAGCTGCATTTCCTTAAGAAAGTAGTTTCATGTCACCCAACCTTTTGTTGTAATAATTTTATGTTTTATTCTCTATGTTATGTGAAGGGTTTGGTGACGGTCAGCCTATCTACAATGTGGCAATCTGTCAAAACCTTGTTTTTGGCCATGCCTTATGAAGTGGACATGGTCGTTCACTTGCTTAAGTGCCTTCGAAATCTGGAGAACTTGTTTGTTGAGGTGATGATTCTCACGTCCAATGAAAAGCTCTTATCGTACATAGTGCAGCACTCCTTGCATCTCAAAAATCTTGTCTTACATTTTGTCTGCAATGGATACACCCTATGCCTAGGCATTTTTTTATTATTATACATACAACCGTATCTAGGGAAATGTTCGATGAACTGATTGGGGCGGGGGTCATGGAATTTATCGTTCATTTTGTCGTTCAATAGATCTTGAGTATCTTCCAACCTTTATGCGTTTTCAGGGAGGAAACGCTCCTGGTGGTGCAAGAAATTTTTGGCGTCGCAAGCACCGTGCGTTTCTCAAAGAACACATCATTCATTTAAAGACAATATCGATGGAAGATTATGAAAAAAACGGGAAGAACACTGAGTTTGTGAGGTTCTTTATTCTGAATGCAATGGAGCTAGACACTATGAGGATAAAGTTTCTCTTTCCCTCAGACTTCACGCAAGAATTTTACGAACAGCAACAAAAGTTGTTCATGTGGGAGAAAAAAGCTTCCAAACATGCCCATCTCAAGTTATCAGCACGCTGCAGTCATCTGTGCTTGGATTTGAAACACAGGCGTGTTGAATGCCTCGATTTGTCAGATCCGTTCACTTGTGCCTGCTGGACATAGGGCTGTAGTTAGTTCCTCAAGCTAGTGCAGTTAGATGTTGTTGCGCCAATCCGAAGCTATGTTATGTCTAAACATGGCCAAATAATCCATTCGCCTTTTGCACCATTTTGTAAGCTTGTTATAACAATGCTTTTGTGCTATGCACCTGCTCTTCTGATAATTTGATAGTTTTATTTCATTCTATTGTGATTCTACAAAAACATTCGTGTGTGACAAGGGAACAAAAACATTTGGAAGAGAAGAGGCACTGCCTTGCCTGTTCTGCAGGGAGCGTGCGTCTAGTGCATGAGAGCCAGTGCCTCTGCAGTGACTAGACGACACTGCCTTCTTTCGTGGCAGACTATACGTGCACATGGCCGTGACTTTGCTTAATCTCAAAACGTGCTCCCAGCAACATCAGACTGTACGTGCCTTTCGTGTAAAGGCATGTCCGTGAACGAGTTTATGTCTGAGTACAAACTATCGAGTCACGGAGGCATAGATGTGCGTCTGCATCAGGAGTAAGTAGGACTCTGTAGATTGTAGATTTTATGTGTGTCAGCGCTAGTGCGGTGCTTCTGTCTCACATAGGACTATGCCTTTGACAAGTCAGTGCCAGGTTATCAGAGGCACATTGGACTATGCCTTTGACAAGTCAGTGCCAGGTTATCAGAGGCATGGTTCCTCATGCCAAAGCGACATATGTGCCTTGCTAAATTACAATAACCCATGCCTCATTTAACGATGCAAGACGAAATATTGTTGGATGCGCCTCGCTAGCAGCACGTTTCTTTGAAATATGAAATATTCAGGAGATCAATATTTGATGTGCATAGACTGTCACACACCCTCCGAGAGATTGCAAAAATTGAGATACATGCCTTTAGTCAAGTAACCATGTCCAAGCATGAACTTATACTAGACGAGTATCCCTTGCAATGTTTCGGAAGAAGGCAACTGTTAATGATCATTCTTCGAGGATTGCCTTGATCATTAGGAGGTCATCACTGTTCACAAACCCTTGCCCCAAAAGATCACAGATGATGCTTTGCATCTTGCTTCTATTCTCCTTCAGCTTATGCACCCCCTCCTTCAGAAAATCCCTGTCCAGCTTAATATCACCGTTGTCGTCCTTCAGATTATGAATGGCACTTGTGAGAGACCTCTGAATGCGCTTGACGTCTTTATCAAAGATACCCATCTGCTTGTTCTGCCTGTCAATCTTCATGGTAGTTACATTACTTCTTTCCACAGCTGCAGCAAGATTCTCGAGCTTAAGGTTCACTTGTTCAATATACATTTTAAGCCTGCTTATCTCTTCATACTTTGCTTGCAACATTCCCCAGAGCTTGAGTAGGCACCTCTGCATAATGACAGGCCATGGGCGGTCAACCCATTCGACGACTCCACAGTTCATGCCTTTTTGCGAACAAAAAGGAAGAAAATAAACAGAGACTATTAATACAGTGCTGCACGAGCTCTGGAATATAATAAAGTTCACATATACTTGCTTTATAACCTCATTCAACTAACTATGAACCGTGTTTGTGTAACGTGGCGCGTCAATGGTTAGGTACCCACAACACTAATTATGGTACTTCGCCCACCCTGTCCGCGGAGTTATTTCATAATTGTACTTAGTTTCTTTTAAGCCAGCTTGAATTAATCTGGAGCTACCTCTGCAGTCAAGTTATTTAGATATTTTTTTGAAGAGTATACTGACCATTAAACAGAAGTCCTATTTGTAAACAAACATGAGAGTGTCTAGATCACTTCTTTTGTTTTCAGTGATGTAAAATAAGTAGTGACCTCTACCCTTTTATGCAAAGTAAAAGGACTACACAATGTACAATCAACCGGAAAACACAAGAAGAATTAAGTCTTCTTTGGAAGACTACAAGTCCTATATACAAACAGTTTGATTCAATAAGAAAGTATATCAGATTTTCGAAAGTGACTAACTTTCACATCACAGCTGTAGAACCTCCTCCCCGTGTCACTTCCTTCAAAAGCCACACACCTGAGAGGCTTGGTATCGTGGAGAACGCAGTAGAGAGAACGGTCGAGCTCTTTGCCATAGAAATCATGGTCCTGGATGGTATCAGGGTTCTCCTACAAGGACACATGAATGTTTATAGCTCAAATCTTTTGTTTGGAAAACAAACCCCAGTTCAACACTCCGCATGTAGCAGGAAATCACCTACATAGAAATCAAAATCCAGCTCAAGGAAGTTCAGGCCTTCCTTCCTCCCCTCTTGTCCGAACTTTTGTGTTGACATGGCCCGGAGGATGTGAGCAGATGCGATGCCGTAGGCGGCGTCGAATTTGAGAGAGGAGAGAGAGAGAGGGAGAGGGGGGGTGTGGGGGCAAGAGATACAGTGAGAGAGCGAGAGGTCTTCGACATGGTCCAGCTCGACCAAATACTCCACCTACTCGCCAGACCCACCAACCACCACCCACCTCCCCCGTCCCCCCTTTTTTTAATTTTTTTTTGCGCTGGGATGGTACATTTACTATTGTCAGTACTAGTTTCAGATTTGGCGAGCGAGTACAAAAAATTACTTCCCTCTCCATAATTACTCCATAAATACATCGTTTTGTTCGTCTTCTCTCCTGAGTCACTTGCTCTTCCGCTACCCATCTTCTATGGTTCCTTCCATCTTTCTTGCTTCGTCTTCCCCACTCTACAGTCCACATAGATGGATCTACAATTCACCCACTTGCTCTGAAATACAGTAAGTTTTTTCCCCTCTGCTTAATACTTACGCGTTGTGCACTGCGTTTTTTTAGATGGATTCTTGTTTTATGTTACCCTTTTAATTTTAGTTTTTGTTTTAATATCTTACCTCTTTTAAGAGGTTTTACAGGTGATTAATCTTGGAGGGCAACAGTTGACTTTTTTTCAGTTAGTTCACTGCAAGCTTGTAGATTTGAGAAGGTCTGTGCGTGTTTTTTCATTTTCTTTACAGAGACACTAACATCAAGGGATATCACCGTAGCATCATTCTTTCCGCTCTATCTTACTCGTTGAAACAAGCGTGTATCCGTGAAATACTGTCCTTTAATTCTTTGTGCCATTAGCGGAGTGTTGAAACAATTTTTTAATAATTAATGAACCCGAGTCTTATATATTGTTACACCTCACAGCCAAAGATGGCGTATGATGTTTGCAGGAACCTCAATTGTCCCGGTGTTGAATCTGATGTTGTGCAATCTTTCTTGATTGTGTCCTTGCCTCGTTCTTATGATTCATGCCTGGTAAGTTATCTTTATTCCGTAGTCAGCAACCACACGTATTCCTTTCGGAGCGAACTATACTGCGCATGCTTGTTTTTATTTTATGGGCCTTGATGCAATGTAATTAGAAGTTCAATTGTTTTGTATAGGTTTAATTAAATGTCATAGATGGTGCCCGTGCTCGTGCCTGAAAGCCAGGAAATTTCAAGGAAAAAAAACACTTTCATGCATTTTTTTCTTCTGAAAATCAATAAAATATTTGTTTACCTATGTCTTAGTTTTACTTTTATGCAGTATGTCCCATGCTACTACCGGAACCAGGTCCTTTCTTTGATCTCTTTATGGAAAGATGAAGCTTTCGAGGATGGTTCTGAAGACGAAGATTTTGACCTTGTTTTCGGCACTGCTGAGGAATTGTCTTACAAGATTGAGTTTACAGATTGCAACCACAGGTCTAAGTTTCATGGACCTAGATGGGAAAAGTTGATACGTGACTATGATCTGTTTTATGGTGATATTATAAAATTGGATTTGCAAGCAGAAGATTTCTTCTTTCCGATTGACTTGATGTTTAGTGAATCTCGAGGAGGTCACAAAGCGTTTCCCAAACCTTTCGTTGGTACGTTCTGATCTCTTATCAATATTTGTTCTGGTTTAACATTTATCTATTATAATTTTACTGTGGTGTGTTGTTGATATCTATGTGCCTAATCTTTGCGATATAATGTATTAAATCTTTCTTTGTACTCACAATGTAGTTTAAAACTGTAATTTCCCTTTTAAAAGCCAATATTCGTTTATTTTAGTTTTAAATGCTGTATTCATTGCTTCACACATGGTGGCTAATATATGGTTGTATTTATTTAGCCCTCGAAGGCCTCAGTTTATCGGAAAGGAGCTACATAGACGACACAGTATACACCCGGGGCATAAAACTTTCTTATATCGACATGGCTTGCATGATTAAACTAGTCCTAAATGCTAAACACATCCCTGCCATTACCTTTGTGCACCGTCTATGTTTCACCAACGTTCACACAGACCGTTTGGTACGTCGTTGTTTCTTTCTCTAAACCACAATCAACATGTGTGTCTTCGTAATCTAATGCCAGAATAATTTGTTATTGTACAGAAAATCCTAGCTATTATTACCAATGATCTTAGGATGAAACTTGGATTTTTACCTCTCAAGGGCAGCATCAGGCTTGTTCAAATTTTCAGCAGCATTGATTTGCCTGGCACCTACTGTATACACAAAGATGGAAGGATGGCGATAACCGGGATTTCTGCTTTTGCAAATGCAGCCAGGCTGACAGTTGATTGCGTTGTACTCATCAGTATCAAGTGGCACACTGTGCGCGGAGAGGACTCACTCTCACTTGTGATCACCGGTCTTTAGACCACATAAATTTGAACTACTATGGTATTAAGTTAAGTATTGTACGTGTGTTATTTCAAACTATGAGTGCAGTTGAAATCCTCGTAGTACATACCTAATAGAACTTATCAGTTGAAATTCTTATTCAGACTATGGAACTGAAAGCAGATGCGATCCTAAACGTGGTTGTTGTTGCTATTGTTGTTGTTCTGGTTGTTGCTGTCGTTGTTGTGGATGTGTCTCTTGGTTCGACATGTTTCCTCAGAGAGGCACTTGAACCTAGTGCAGGTCCAGTGCTGTGTTAAGAAGACTCATGGTCATGCCTTTGTGCTTTGATTAACTTAGCTGACTTTCTGCAGTAAGAGAGGCACAACCGTGAAGTTAGTGATGGCACGGTCATGTAGTATAATAGGGTACGGTCGCCCCTCCTAGTTTTCATTATTTCAGCTGAGACGTGTCCTCAGATCGGCACATTGGTCGAGCAAGCGGTGCGGTCGTGCGTCCCATGTCAAAAAGAATAGCTGCGATCGTGCGTCCGTGTTCAGTATAAACGTACGAAACGTGAGGCTCCGACAGAGTCAACAATGCCCTCATGGCATTCATGTCCGTGCCTCTTCTTCTGAACGTCTTAACGGAACAATTTTGAACACAAATACAGAATACCATGCCGTACCTTTCCTGGGACCCATGACCGTGCGCAGAATATACCACACCAGCGTCTCTAGAATAGGCCATTCCGTGCCTCATAGAGTAAACAGTGGGTGTTCACCATGACTTCGAACCAAACTGTGCCTTTCTCCGATTAACGCCCATGCCTCTCCATCTGATCGAGTCGGCGGAATTATCCTGAAACCAAACACAGACGAGCGTGACTCTAAATAATACCACACCAAGCCTATGCCTCTCGACTCACTGTGCCTCACAGAGTATACAGAGTCACACTCGCCCGTGTTTCTGTCAAAACAGTGAACAGTGGGTGCTCACTATTGAAGCTGACCGGCCGTGCCTCTCCGTCTGAACGAGTTGACAGAACCAATCGAAACCGAAACACGGGCGAGTGTGACTTTGTATAAAACAGTGCCATGCCTTTGTGGGCCGCACGACAGTGCCTGTGACCGGAAATATCACAGAGAGGCGCGAAAGCCCACGCATTTATGAGTACAAGTCATGACGCTACCTGGTACAAAAACGTGGCAATACGAACTTCAGGTCCGTGTTTTGCTTGAAAAACGTGGGATCATGATGTACGTTCTTTACTTGAAAAACGTGCCTTCTACATCCACGCGTCAGTGCGCCTAACAACAAAGGAACCAACCCTGATGGTGCCTTTGTGGGCTGAATGGCCGTGCCTCTCCGTCTGATCGAGTCGACGGAATTATTTGGAACACAAACACACGGGAGTGTGACTCTATATTATACGGAAGCATGCCTTTTAGCGCCGCACGCCCGTGCCTGTGACCCTTAACATTGTCACAAGTTATGTCACTGCCTGCTACAGAACCGTGGCTGTATTCACTTCACGCCCGTGCTTCTAATAAAAGAAGCGCCATGCAACTCAGCACGAAGCCGTAGCTTTTAAAAACAAGGAGCTTACGCTTTTAAACACCTGGACTGTCGAACCAGCAACTCGCAAAGTAAACTTTTAGCATTAACAACTAAACCCATTCCGTTTTGTTTCATAATAAACATACGAAAACGTGACGCTCCGACAGACCCAACCATGCTCTCATGGCATTCATGTCCATGCCTCTTCTTCAGAACGTCTCAACGGAATCATTTCGAACACAAATACAGGATACCATGCCGTGCCTTCCTAGGACCCATGACCGTGCGCAGAATATACCACACCAGCGTCTCTCGAGTAGGCCATTCTGTGCCTCACAGAGTAAACAGTGGGTGTTGACCATGACTTCGAACCAAACTGTGCCTTTCTGCGATGAACGCCTGTGCCTCTCCATCTGATCGAGTCGATGGAATTATTCTGAAACCAAACATAGACGAGCGTGACTCTACATAATACCACACCATGCCTATGCCTCTCGACTCACTGTGCCTCACAGAGTATGTAGAGTCACACTCGCCTGTGTTTCTATCGAAACAGTGAACAGTGGGTGCTCACTGTTGAAGCTGACTGGCCGTGCCTCTCCGTCTGAACGAGTCGACAGAAGCAATCAAAACCGAAACACGGGCGAGTGTGACTCTGTATAAAACAGTGCCATGCCTTTGTGGGCTGCACGGTAGTGCCTGTGACCGGAAATATCACAGAGAGGCGCGAAAGCCCACGCGTTTATGAGTACAAATGCTTCAATCAAATGGAGGCATGGAGTCTGACTTGTTGCCACTATCCAATGTCACTGTTCTCGCAGCGACATCACAAAAAAATACTACTTTTTTTTCCTGATAAATGGTGTTTTGCAACACCTGCGTCCTCCAAACCGTCTTTCCAGATCTACCGTACCCGTCGCTCCTATATGAAGTCTGATGCATATCGTACCAAGAGGGCAAGGCTCGTGCCACCGATGATGCATTCCACTGGGTGTTTGGTGGTACAGGCAGGGACCGGTGAGGGTCCGCCCACCGAATCCGAGGAGCACGGGAAAAAAACTTGTTCCGACCGCATCAGCGATCTCCCAGACGTCATCCTAGGTGAGATCATCTCTCGTCACCCCATCAGGGATAGCACCCGTACTCGCATCCTCGCTCGTCGATGGCGTCCTTTATGGCCCACCGCTCCTCTGAATCTTGACTGTCGTGAGATCCCTGCCGCTCGTCTTTTTAAGCCTCTAGAAACAGTTCATATCGAGAAAATCTCCGTGGCGCCTCCTACCTGGGAGCTCGCCCGCGAAAGGCACTTCGGAACTCAATGCCCTCGCAAATCTGGGACTAATGATACGACCCTTCCGGAAGCCATCCTCTCCGCCCATGGGGCACAGTTCACCGTCTCTGCATACCGGCATGCTACCTCCAGTCCAGACCCTCCGCCATTGACGCCTGGCTGAGATCATCCAAACTGAACAATCTTGAGGTGCTCGAGTTCTATTACACGTTCCCAGATTCCGTGAGAGAGTGTGTCGTACAACCACTCACACAACCATCATCCGCGCCTTTTGCACCGGCGTCCTTCTCTCACTTTGCATCCTCCCTACACACCGCCACCTTTGCTCTTTGCCAAATACCAGACAGTTATGTTCAGGCTCTTAAACTACCACTGCTCAAGAGACTTTCACTCGTGGACATTTTTATATCTGACATCTCTCTTGAAAGCATCATCCACTATAGGTGGCCCGCACTCCGGTGCCTTCTCCTTACTTGGAATATGGAAATCCATTGCATACGAATAAACTCATGTAACCGTGTAAGCATTGGAATTCGATGTGGACATGGCGAACTTGTTATAGAGGATGCACCGTCACTTCAGGGGTTGCTTCACAATATTATCAGCAGCAACTTGCAGATAAATGTCATGTCTGCACCTAAACTGGAGACTGTGGGCAAATTCCATGATTTTTTCTCTGAATCCAAGGTCACACGTAACCTTATAGTTATCCAGGTACCTAGTTTTCAGCTGCATTTGTCCGAGTAAACAAATTTCATGTAATAGAACCTTTTGTTCAATTTTTAAAATCGTTGTGCGTGCACCATACAGGGTTTGCCGGCAGTGAGCCTGTCAACAGTGCTTCAAACGGTCAAGACATTGCTCGTCAAGGTGTGTTTTGAAGTGGACGTGGCCGTTTCTCTGATGCAATGCTTTCGAAGCCTTGAGAACTTGTTTATCGAGGTGATGATTCTCACACACATTGAAAACTCATAACATGCATAATGTACTACTTCTACTGTATCTTTGTTTTTAGAGCTTAAGTATTTTCATTCTTCATGTACATCTAGGGAGGACTCTGTTGCGGAGAAACAAATACATGGTGTCGTAACTTACGTTTGAAGACAGTAATGCTAGATGACTATGAACCCTTCTTGGAAAACATTGAATTTGTGAAATTCTTTGTTCTAAATGCAAGCAAGATTGAGACCATGAGGCTTAACTACCGTTTCGACCAAGGCTTGACGGAAGAATTTTACGAAAAGCATCAAAAGGATCTTCTGTGGCACAAAAAGGCTTCTGAACGTGCTCGCCTTATATTGTCAGGAGCATGCAAGCACCGATTATTTTATTTAAAACTCACGCGTGTTGAATACCTGGATTTGACGGAACCATTCAGCTGTGACTGCTGAACACAAAGCTGGAGTAAGTTGTTCAAGGTTGCAGGTTTACATGTTGTTGCGCCCTTTTGAACGTGCGTTTTGTCTAAACACAAACAGACAACCCTTGTTGTATTTTGTACCGTCTGTAAGCTTGCCATAACAATCCTTGACCAGAAAGTGTTGTCACTGTGCAAATGAAAGTGTTGTTACTGTGCAAACGTCCGTGTCTTCAAGCAAATTGAATGTTTCAGCGGAAAGATTCTGAGTATTTTACCAGCACGGCACTGACTCTTTGTTAGTACAGTACCATGTTCCCACTGATAATGAACTAGTCAGTATGAACCTTTCCAATACCGAAGCAAGTCCGTGATTCGTAGGCCAAAAAAACCATGTGTCTCGTGACATGACAGTTGTTCTTCGTCTTGAGTTCAGACTTTCTCTAGTAACTTCACAATCGTGATTTTCTAACTGAGTACCATGGAGGTTGGTACACGTACATGTAGAGACCTTACTTCGGCGCCTTCTGCGCACACTCTTCTGCACCTTGAGAGGGTTTATTCTGAGCCAGGCCTAGAGAAACGCCACGCCCATGCGTGTAGTGGCTCCCCAACAGTGCCTCTGATGCCTGCATCTACGTGCCTCACGTCACATAAGCTGTGATTGTTAGGTGCCCGTGGAACCAGACACCCGCGGGTCCAGAGAGATCACAATGGTGTCTCTCGAATAGAGCATTCTCACCACAGTTTTGTATATCCATTTCGGTTGACACTCATGCCTAAGAGGCTTCATTTCCGTGCCTCCTGTGTTTCAATACACGTGCCCCACATGACACTTGTCGTGACCTTTGTGGTTGCACAAAATACACACTCGTGCCTCCATAGCCGAGTATTCGGATCCATGCCTCTGCCACCATAACTTTGTGCATCCACATGGTTGAAAATCGTACGTGCCTGTAGAGGCTAGACTTCGGTGCCTCCGGAGCCTGCGCCCTTGTACCTCACATGCCACAAGCCGTGGCTGTTACGTTCCCCTGAACACACCCGGGACGTGGACCCAGAGACTCCACAACCGTGTCTTTTGAACTGAGAGTTCGCAGCCATGCCTCTGCCACCACATTTTTGTGCATCTAGGGAGTTGATACCTATGTCTGTAGAGGCTTCAATGGGGTCGGTGCTTGCACAGACTGCAATTAGGTGCCTCAAGCGCCTGCACGCACGTGCCTCACATGAAACTTGCCACCGTGTCGTGGCTCCACACCACCATGTCTCTACACACCGCACAACCATGCGTCCTTAACTAAGTATGCCGAACTTTGGCTCTGCCACCAAACTTCTCTTATATACGGATGGTTGATAGTCGTGCCTCGTGCAGAGGCACGTCTGTCGAAGCCATGACTATTCCACCACGTCTGTCGAAATCGTAAAACCCTAACCCTCTTCCCAGATCCACCGCACAGAGAGCTGCAATGGAGGCGGCACAAGCTCGGCAATGGAGATGAAGAAGCGTGCCTCTAGCAACAAGAAGACGAGGTTCGCGGCTGTACCCGTGCTCTCTAAGCTCGCTAAGAGGAGCGACCGTGGCCCACCCATTGGATCCGAGAACCATGTTGAGTCTGGTCCAGACCGCATCAGCGATCTCCCGAATGCCATCCTTGGCGAGATCATCTCTCTTTTGCCCATAAAGGAAGGCATGCGCACACAAGTGCTTGCATCTCGGTGGCGCCGCATATGGCGCACCGCACCACTCGATATCGACTTCCGTGTGATCCTTGATACTCCTTCTATGAGATCTCTGGAAAAAATTAGTTGCCAAATTATCCACGTTCTCCCGGGCAAGCAAATCGTCCAGGAAACATACGTCGGAACTCAATGCCGACATCTTAGTTGCAACTGTGGCGGAGAATCTGTCGCCGATAGCTTCAGTCTTCCTATATCTATCCTCTCCGATCACGAGGGCCCGATTCGCCGCCTCTGCATCCCGACAAGCTACCTCCAATGCCAACGTTGTGGTGTCGATGAGTTGTTCCTGTCTCGGAATCTGTACAAACTCCAGGTTTTAGAGTTCTATCATATATTCCAAAATTTCTTCTACACAGGGCCATCAGCACGCAGAATCCCTTCTTCTATGCCGTCGCAACCGGCATCCATCTCTAGATTTCGCTCATCTCTCCACACCGTCACTTTCGCCATGTGCAAACTAGAAGACAATCTAGTAGAAATGCTTTGCCTCCCACTGCTCAGGAGACTTTCGCTGGTGGAGGTTTATATATCAGATGTCTCCTTGTGGAAGTTCATCCACCACAGTTGCCCTGCCCTGCAGTGCCTGCTTCTTGTTTGCAACAAGAAATTCTCCTGTCTACGAATAAACTCAGCTAGGCTTGTAAGCATTGGCATTCGTTCCGACGGAGGAAAACTGATCACTGAGGATGCACCTTGCCTCCGGAGACTGCTACATGATTCTGTAGATGCACAACTACAAATAATAGTTGTTTCCGCGCCTGTGTTGCACACACTGGGAAAAATTTCTGAATTTCCCAATGAAACAAATATCGTCATTGGGTCTACAGTTATTCAGGTACTGCCTCTGCATGTTACTTTGACCTGGGTTATTCAAAAGCACTTGAGATTCACATCCACGAGCTAATAATATCTCGTTATGTGCTCAAGGAAGGGTCTCTACATAAGTAACCTACACGCGGTGCTGGATTTTGTCAAGACCTTGTTTATCTCACAGACATGCTTTAATCTAGATTAGATCGTTGACTTGCTGCGATGCTTTGAATTCTTGCAAAACTTGTTTATCAAGGTGATGATTTCACACACGTTGAAATCCCACGCACAATATACATAATATACTGGCACTAACGGCTCAGTTTGCTCTTCATGTGTGTTTAGGGGGGAGGATGGGATCAAAGAGGTATAACAAATGAATGTCGCCAAAAGCAGTTGGTGTTTCTCAATAATCACGACATTTGTTTGAGGACATTAACGCTAGAATACTATGAAATCACAGATGCAAACACTGCATTTGTGACATTCTTTGTTCTCAACGCTAGGATGCTACTGACAATCAAGCTTAAGTTTGTCCTGCGTAGATATTTCACTCGTCAATTTTACAAACGGCAAGAAGCGGCACTTCAGATGGACAAAAGGGCTTCTAGTTGTGCCAAGCTTAAATTAACAACAACTTGCAAGCATATGCACATGGATTTAAAAAACGCAGGTGTTGAATATCTGGATTTGCCAGATCCATTCAACTGTGGATGCTGAAAACAGTTTGGAGAGATGTACTTGCTATATTCAGTGAGTGCATTGTGTAAACATTGTCAAACAATTCTCACTCATTTCTGCATAGTACTGTCTGTATGTTTTTTTGTTGAGGCAGTAAACTCATATTTTTAAATTTAGGAATGTAAACATTTATGCGTTCTGTTTTCAATATCGATCATATGTTTCTGAACCCAATGATAAAAGAAATCAGCTCGCACAGTTGCTCAAAAATCAAACTAGTATCCTCTTGTTTACCTCAGTTATTTGCCATGAAATTCTGTCTTTTAAAAGCAACATGCGTCGACTACAAACCTGCAACTGCTGCAACCGCGCTTCTCCGAATGACCTCCGTGCACCCCACAGGAAACGAACGGGCATCGAGAGGTTGTGAAAATCATACGTCCGTGTGAACGCGTCATTGAAAACATTTGGAATGCTGTGATAATGACTCAAGGTCAACAACGAACCTCCAATCACTTTTTAGATAATGGGTTTCCATTCTCATTATCATATTTAACAAAACTCATGCATCCGAATAATTCGTCAAAGCAAAAGATTACGTGCCCGTTTTAATTGCAGGCACCGTGTCCCTCCTAGAGGTCGTGTCAGAAATGAACAATTCGGAAAACACTAGCACGGTATTGCGTCATTTGAACATACACCCGTGCCTCTCTCAGAGAACAAGTAGATTTAAATATTACGAGAACAGAGGTACTTCACTGCATTTTCTCCTAGGAGAATCGTGCGCACCCTGGCTTCACTCCCCTGTCCTTCGGAGTGGCGGTGTCATGCAAAAACAACCAGCAGAACACAAAAGACGTCTGTGCGTCGTGCACATGTACAATCATGTGCCAACTATTTAAATACCGTGCGTCTGTCAATGAACACGTCACTGAGAACATTTAAAATACAGAGGCCTTTCCGTGCGTCTCATTCTCATCCTTACATAACGATGCGCACCGTGGCTTCACGTCCCTGCCCCTCCGAGAGACCGTGCTAGAGAAAAACACTTCGGAAAACAGAAGCATAGTCATGCGTCATGGACGTGCCTTATTTGCATGTAAGTCCGTGCGTGTTTGGGCCGTCCGTGCATGCCTCTATGCTCCTAATTAGACAATAGTCTTGTCTTTGCCACTGTACAGTAGCCCCATGTCAGTGAGAGCGCGTATTATAAGTGTCTGTTCTGTTTTGTACCAACCCAGACCGCCCCCTCCGACTCATCTGCTGTAGAGTTCATCGTCTCTTCTCTCTCGATTCTCCTTCTAGATCTAGGGTTTGTCCATTTTCTCTTAACTTCTATGTGAATTTTTCGCTATGATCCGTTTTCCTCTCTGTTGGTTTCGCCTATCCGTGTTTGAAAGCGACACATCTACACTGTTATGCTAGGAATTGCCTAGAAAATCGTTGTGATCTAAAGTAAAGCTGCGTAGTACGAGGCCGAACCTATATACGACCCGTGCCGCTTAGGGGTGGGGTTGATTGGGAGTCGGTGTTTGTGCTTGAGAACGCTATGAGTTGCAGCGACCTGCGGTGTCCAAGTCCCAGGTGAGCGATGAACTTTGCCGAGGGAGTTTGGTAGTTTAAATTGAAGCCAGTTAGGTCTTGCAAACAATGGCGGTGGCCGGAAGTCCAAGGGAGTGGCCAGACGCTGAGCTCTATTGCTTAACCGGTCACAGTGAGTTGGAGATTGGCGTTTGGGGTGCTGTTGACTGGGAGTCGGCATTTGTGCTTGATGATAGCGTTTGGGGTCCTGCATGCTGGAGACAAGGTTAACGTTGATGGATCATCCGTTTCAAATACCACCTAGCCACACATGTTCCGGTGGTTGGGCGTCGGCGACGGTGGCCTATGGTTGCGGATGACGTTGTTACTGGGTGAAGCCCTGACGAATTTATATATAATATTAAAGTTACAAACACTCCTTTTTGAGCCGCCCGATGATAGACTATTGTTTCTCCTTTTTGCCTGTCTTGTCTTGAAATATACATTTGCTAAAGCTGCTTTTAAAAAAAGCAGCAGAAATCCTTTCACTGATTGACATTGACAATAAAGATTGTGAAGTCTCTAAAAATAGTCAATACTGAATTGTGATGGATTAAGCAACCATTTTTGGAAAATAAAATACTAATTTAGTTAAATTCATGTTCCCTCTGTTATTACATATCCCATATCTACTGTTCTTCTTCTGTTATTTTATGTCCCATATCTAGCTTGCGAACGACTATTTATGTAAAATTGGCGGTTTAGACGAATAGTTTTTCAAGATAATAAAATTTTCCTTGTGTTGAGGATTTCATATAACCATTGTTTTGCAACGTATTCCAGGGGAAACTATGTGCTGTGATATATGTACCAACTTCGGCTGCCCTGGATTGGAGTCAGGCGTTTTTCACAGCGCGATAACAGTGCATATTCCTCGATGCTTCAAGACATGCCTGGTAAGGAGAAATGTTTGCCACCCCATGCTACCCATCATTTACTACAAACTAGTGTATCTTTCTGATCAAGGAAATAAAAGTTTCTAGCATATTGTTGTAATGGAATGCCTACATTTAAGCATTTGATGATACATCTTCAATTTTTGACGTACCTTGTTTTATCAAATAGCAACCCGTTGAAGGGAATTGGTACATATATGATAAGTGCTATCTGTCTTGGTTATACATGTCGGTATTCAAGGATTCCTTCTTGCCAGTTTGATTCTTTTCTTGCGTAGTATGTGCCATGCTATTGCAGGCAGCAAGTCACTTCTTCAATCTATCAGTGGAAACAACAAGCATTTCAAGAAGAAGGAAAGCAAAGGAATCCAGTACTAATCACCAACGATGATCTGTCATATGATATCTGCATCTCCAATGAACCTAACCGGTCAAAGATTCATGGACCTGGTTGGGAAAAGTTAATTAGTGACTATGATCTTTGTTATCGAGATCTAATCATCATAAACATGGATACTGGGAGTCTGTCCATTGAGATAGATCTGAGACTCAGTGATTCTCGAGGAGGTCACAGGCCCCTTCCCAAACCATCACTAGGTAAGTGCACCAACTTCCATCCTGTTTTATCAATTACATTTATCAGCATACTTTGATGCTCCTACCCCTGTCCACTAAATGAGTGTCATGGTTACAGTCAAAGTTATTTAGAAAATGTTTTATGCAATTCTGTTGATTATCATCCGAACTTGATTACATGCATTGAATTTAACCATTCCTTTTAAACTTAAATACTGAGTTCATCTATTTAAACAAATTTGTTTGAAAATGAGTTATTTTTTCCATGCAGCTCTTGATTTTCTAAATGACTCGGAAAGGGAGTACATTGGGAAAACAGTGTTTGGTCGAGGCGTGAACCTCTCATACAGACAATTTGGACAGATGATATACTATGTGTTTGAGTCGGACGACTTCCCCACCGTACCCTTTGTGCAGCGTCTAAACGTCACCAATTTCATAAATGGCCGCCTGGTTAGTCATTGAATATTTGTTTTGATCCACTGCCATGGTTTTGTTTGCTATTTTCGATGTTTTATGTCCTTGTACATTGATTTTATCTATTACTATCGGTACAATCTGCAGAAAATCCCGTTTGCCGTTGTGAGGCTTCTAAATATGAACCTGGGATATCTACCTCAAAACGGTGGAATTATCCTAACAGAGATGTATGATGCAATAGACATTAGCACAACGTACTCCACACGAACCGACGGCAGAATGGAGGTGACAGGTTTTTCAGATTTTGCCCGGGAAGCTCAGCTAAGGGTTGTTTCAGTTGTCCTTGTCACAATTGAAAAGCGGTGGCCAACACTTGGAAACATGAAATTGCTGCACATGATAATCAACGACCTTTCCTGATAGAGTGTTGCCTGTGGCTATACTTCCTAGTTCAACAATTTATGTCTGTTTTTTGAACAGGCTATGCACACCAGTTTTGTTATTTAGTTATGTCATGGTATGTAACTGAGCATATAATTATGACCAAAAAGACAGTGGTGAAAATTTCCTGTCAATAAAGGTGAAACTCTTACGTGGGTTACTTTATTTTTCTCTGATAATACTAAAAGGATTCGCTGACTAATAATGGAGAATGAATGACTGTGGTGAAGTATGTTTCAGAATAGTTTAGTGACGTTACTTTCTCCCCACGTCAGTAGTATACATAATTTTCACTATGGTGCTCCGCATAATAGCGTCATGCAAAGTAGTTTGTTGCGATGAGCTCAAGCACACACCTCCTAAAAACCTAGCGCCTTCCCCTATGGCTCAGTCACCTTAAACATCCATGCCATTACAAACTGTCACTTAAAACACTTGACAGAACACGGGCACGGATTGACGTCCATGCAATCACATAGCTTCATGTCCGTGCCTCACGTAGCATCGTACCTGTGCCTCTAGCTGTGCTTCTCGCTGTATAAGTGCGTTTCGTAGCTGCTTGCCCATGCCCCTTGTTTCTTCTTGTTGTTTGTGCCCATCTCATACTTGCAACTATTTCGGACATGAGCGTGCCTGTTCCGTCGGCACATTCATGCCTCCCACAGTTAATTGAAAAACATTCCAAAAACAGTAATGGACGCCTATTGTCAATCCTCACGTCACGTACATTCGACATTCATTCCTTCGTCACAGAATAACATATAAGTGTAAAAGGATTCTTGCTACACTTGTAAAACCCAGAATGCCCTGGATAAATGTCGAATCCCACCTTGTGGTAAAACCACGGAGGCCGGTGCTTCCTAGAAACACATCTGTGGCTTTTTGCGCATGTAGTTGAGTGCACGGCTATTTGTTCGTGCCCGTGCCTCACGTAGCACCATAGCAACGAATTTGACATCCGTGTAATCACGTAACTTCATCTCCGTGCCTCCCGTAGCACCATACCCATGGCTCTAGCTGCGCATCTTGTTGTATAAGTGCTTCTTGCAGCTGCATGTCCACGCCCCTTGTTGCTACTCGTTCTTTCTGCCCATCTTGTAGCGTCAGTTGCAACACAGACACACAACAATGCCTATGATAAAGCACAACACTTATACAATGAGAATGCAAAAAGTTAACATTTGACAGCAAACTGAATGTATCACTGAAAACAATTGCCACGACCAGTGAATGTACCATGCCCGTGTGTCCAAGAGTTAAACCAGCCACTTCAAGCATGCTTCTCTCGGTCTGAGACTTGCGCACGAGATAAATTGTAAAAGTTAACATTTGACAGCAAACCACGCAAGACAACGATCATCTCCCCGACTTGCTGGAGATTAGACGGTTGTTCAAAACATAACTGCTGATTTTATTTTAATTTTTTATAAAGAAAAACCACGATCAAAAACCCAGGATGTGCACAACCGCACCGTTAGGGAGACGAAACCACGATCCAGAACCCACGATGTGCACAACCGCATCGACAGTGAGATCATGCACTCCTTTGCCGCTTCCCCGCCCTTAAATTTAGACTTCTGCTACGGACTTGTCTTCCACAAACAACAGAAATCGCCATTGCGCTCCGACTCACTGTTCCCCACGAAATACCAGGTTGTAGGAGGACGAACTACTCCAGGCCATGGGATTCACCAAGGAATTCGAGGTGCAGACCCACGACAACACCAAGTTGCAAGTGATCCACACCAACGAGTTGCACAAGGCGGCCACCATCATCGAGCAGTACGAGCGACACCTCGAATTCAAGCGCCACAAGATCGTCGGAGTTGATGTGGAGTACACCAACGACATTGGCCAAGATCAGAAACCAGCCCTCGTCCAGCTCTCCGTCGGCAAGGATCATCCGGTGCTGCTCTTTCAACTGAGCGCCGCCGACAATAATTGCACCAGGTTCGACAACTTCCTCGCCGACCCCAGGTACACGTTTGCTGGCTTCTCCATCGATGGCGACATAGGGATGCTCAGCCGCGTCGGACTGGAGATCGCCCACTTCGTCGACATCCAGAAAGAATGGAGGGTGCCTATAGCTACCAAGCCTCTGGACTCCCTTGGCGATGTCTCAGGCATCCTTGTCCACGACTACTACAAGGACATGAAGAAGAAGATCACCAACGCAGGGCACCAGCGCTAGGCGCACATGCCCCTAGCCATGAGGCACATCGAGTACGCGGAAAAAGATGCTTACACTGCATACAAGATATGGAGCCTCCTCACCACTATCCAGGAAGGCCTCCGCCGGGCAAAACTCGAGAAGGAGCAGTCCAGGAAGCGCCCAAGGTCCTGGAGCGACTACGACTACTGAAGCAGGTGGTCCCGACCAAGAAAGGTATCTAGAAGATTGCTCATGCCATTCTAGATTTCTCGTTAGATTTGCTTTCTCTTAAAACTACCGTTTGCTTGTTCTAAATTTAGATTTGCTTGTGTCGCAGTTAACCTTGTAGTTTGCTTCCATTTTACATATGTTCTGAACAAGTTTATTTCCAATGCAATGTTGGAGTTTTCTATTATTAGAATATATTGGCATGAACTAAAAAATATAAACACAGTAGAGATGCTATACGATTAACGTAACGCACATGCACTAGTACGTTTGTGGATGCAGCGTCGAAATGTAGAGACAACAATTACAAAATGCTACTAAAAGTAGTGCACAATGTTCTAACAAACCATTGCACACACAATATTAAAAATAGTTCGTATGCAACACTTTAGAAAAACATTTTGAATACAGAGGTAGTTAGGTGTTTATTCTTCTTGCAAAACATTGCTTACGCCCGTGACCCTCAAAGAAGAACACTACAAAGGCACGATTGTCAGTCAATAACACCAACTACTTAAAACACCCACGGAGGTACTTCTGTGCCTCCACTCCTATGGGGACTGTGTGTAAATTGGTTTCAGGTCCATTAATGAGGCCGAATGCCTTCGAAGACACATGGAACTCATAGGCCATGGCCCCCGCAATGAAAACGTGCTAATGAAAGCTTCTTGAAAACAGAGGCACACGTTCACGTGCTTGCAGCACAATCCTTCACGTCCGTACCTCCCTTAGAATCACGTCCATGCCTTACGGTCAGCTTCTGACGTATCGGGTCTATGAAGATTTGCTTCCTTCTTAATATGGGACGTGACTATCGCAGAGGCATAGGCTCCATCCTACACCTCCATGCCTCGACAAGTAGGACGGCCGTGCTTGTAACTGTGAAGCGTATAGGGCATCTTATGGACGGCCTTGCAACTATTTCAGACATATCCGTGCCTGTTCCGTCAACATATGCATGCCTCTCAAATTTAACTGAAAAACATTCCAGAAAAATAGTAACGGACGCCTATTGTCAATCCTCACGTCACGTACATCGACGTACATTCCTTCGTCACACAAGTAATAGCCGTGCCTCTGCCACAGAACATATAAGTGAAAAACGATTCTTCCTACACTTGTAAAACCCAGAATGCCCTGGATAAACGTCGAATCCCACCTTGCAGTAAAACCACGGAGGGTGGTGCTTCTCAAAAACACATATGTGGTTTTTTGCGTATGTAGTTGAGTGCACGGCTATTTGTTTGTGCCTGTGCCTCACGTCGCACCATAGCACGAATTGATGTCCGTGCAATCACGTAGCATCGTATCTGTGCCTCTTGTTGCGCCTCTTGTTGTATGAGTGCTTCTTGAAGCTGCATGTCCACGACTCTCGTTGCTTCTCGTTCTTTCTGTCCATCTGCTAGCGTATGTTGCAACACGGACACACAATAGTGCCTTTGAAGAAACATAACACAGCTCCTCCCAGCAAATGTATGAAGAAAACATTTGCCACTCCTAATGAATGTACCATGCATGTGTGTCTGAGAGTTAAACCAGCCACTTCAAGCATGCTTCTCTTGGTCAGAGACTTGTGCCTCTACATACTGCCCCTGCATGCATCACTAGATAAATTGTAAAAGTTAACGTTTGACAGCAAACCACGCAACAAAGCTATCATCTCCACAACTTGCTGGAGATACGATGGTTGTTAAAAACAAAACTGCTAATTTTATTTTTATTTTTTATAAAGAAAAACCACGATGGAGAACCCACGATGTGCACAACTACATCGACAGTGAGATCGTGCACTCCTTTGCCGCTTCCCCGCCCTTAAATTTACACTTCCGCTGCGGACTTATCTCCCACAAACAACAGAAATCGCCATTGCGCTCCCACTCACTATTCCCCACGAAATACCAGGTTGCAGGAGGACGAGCTGCTCCAGGCCATGGGATTCACCATGTTGAAACCATATTCAAATCTAACCACACTGAAATCTCTAGAATAAAATATGTGCCCGGTGGAGACGTTTATTTTGTTCTACTTGAAACTGCAATCTATAATAAAACAATACAGTGTAATAAAACACACGCCTTCTGACCCAAATATGCTACTGGAAACTACAATTTCTAATAGAACATACACCTTCCATCAAAAATTAATTGGCTCAACCTTGTACTAACCAATACAACAAAGTTACTGCAAAGTTGACACATTTATTTTGGGACGGGGTAGTACTACTACTTAAGAACAAAACACGATTGCTTGACATGGAAACGAAACTGTCTCCATTCTGACAACGACGATTGCTTGACATTGTTAAACCTTTACAGTCATATGAGACATGGAAGGCATAAAAACCATGGAAAAGCAAACATCTACCAACAAAACTACACTACTCCCCGTCGTCGGAGATGTCCACTATATCCATTCTGACATCAACGTCATTGGCCTCCGCATCCAGCTCGTCGAAGAGAACATCGGTCTTCGCCTGTTCTTCCCGGAGGAAGCACCGGTTGGACTCCACATACGCCTCATCTTGGATGGACTCCAGGATAGCGGTCTACTCCGCCATCAAGGCCGACTCACCGAGATAGAACCCCGCCTCGTCTTCCTCGTCCACGCCTTCCTCGTCGTCCTCGTCATCCTCATCCACGCCTTCCTCCTCGTCCTCATCATCCTCGTCCACGCCTTCCTCATAGTCCTCTTCATCCTCGTCCACGCCTTCTTCGTCGTTCTCGTCTTCCTCGTCCACCCCTTCCTCGTCGTCCTCTTCATCCTCGTCCACGCCTTCTTCGTCGTTCTCGTCTTCCTCGTCCACGCCTTCCTCGTTCTCATCGTCATCCTGCTCATACTCGTCCATGCTTTCCTTGTCGTCCTCTTCATCCTCGTCCACGCCTTTCTCGTCGTCCTCGTCATCCTCATCACCCACCTCCTCTTCCTCCATCAGATCTCCGCCCACTGGATCACCCCCCCTCCTCTTCCTCCATGACATCTCCGCCCACTGGATCAACTCCCTGCATGAGCTCCGACGCAACCCCCTCCACTTCCTCCACCTCCCAAATCTCCTCTGGCCCCGGTGAGTCCGGAGACATGCCTGCCGCGGCCCAAGCGGCACGCCTCGAACGCATGTTTTCCTGCATCTGAAAGCGGCGCTTGGGAGTAAGCATCGTGTAAGTAGTTATCTTGTGCCGAACCATGGCGGGGAACATGACAAACGAAAACAGGAAGATGGATGATTTCCTAGGATTGCCGGCGAAAGAAGGAGAAGCAGGATGATGTCTAGTGGTGGCGGACGCTGCTCGGCTTAAATAACTGCTCCTTGACCTCGGACGAGGAGCCAGAACGGTGACACGCGGCTCTCACTACGCCGACGGATGAGATGGCCGTCGGTCCTTTTGGATTCCACAACGTCGACACGTGGCGTTCACTCTATTAAATACCTCCACCTCCTCCAGAGCGGCGTCACCAAATGAAACGCCCGTTGGACCCGTGGGTTTCAGGAGCGACGTCCACCCGGCGTTCACACGACGCCCGTCGAATGGTGGGGTTTCTGCAATCAACACACGAATGTGGTAGTGGGTAACGCATAACCGTGCCTGTCCTGGATTCATAGTCGTGCCTTTCAGTGCGATCGATTCAACAGAATCATTTGGAACACCAAGACAAACTAACGTAACTCTACACAATGCCACGCCGTGCCTTCCTGGGACCCATGATCGTGCGAAGAATATACCACACCAGCGTCTCTCGAATAGGCCATGCCGTGCCTCACAAAGTACATAGTGGGTGTTCACATCTGAACCAATTCCACCGGGACTCCCAAATTAAAGAAAGAACCTGACGATGCCTTTGTGCGCTGAACGCCCGTGCCTCTCCGTCTAATCGAGTCGACGGAATCATTCAAAAGTCAAACACACGGGAAAGTGACTCTATATTATACGGCATCATGCCTTTTAACGTTTCACGCCCGTGCCTATGGCCCTTAACGCTGCCACGAACATCCACGCCATGGTCAGTGCACAAGTCACGTCACTGCCTGGTGTAGAAGCGTGGCTATAGTCACTTCACGCCCGTGCTTCTATGAAAAGAAGCGCCACACAACTCAGCACAGAGCCGTGGCTTTTAAAATCAAGGAAATTACGCTTTTAAATGCCTCGACTCTCGAATCGGCCACTCGCGAAGTAAACATTTAGCGTTAACATCTAAACCCATTCCGCTTTGTTTCAATAATACACTTACGAAACGTGACTCTCCGACAGACACATCCATGCCCTCATGACATTCATGTCCATTCCTTTTCTTCTTAACGAGTAAACAGAATCATTTTGAACACAAATATAGCCGAACGTAACTCTATATAAAACCATGCCACCTAGAATACCAAGACAAACTAACGTCACTCTACACAATACCACGCCGTGCCTTCCTGGGACCCATGACCGTGTGAAGAATATACCACACCAGCGTCTCTTGAATAGGACATTCCATGCCTCACAGAGTAAGCAGTGGGTGTTCACATATGAACCAATTCCGTTGGGTCTCCCCAATTAAAGAAAGAACCTGACGCTTCCTTTGTGCGCTGAACACCCGTGCCTCTCCGTCTGAACGAGTCGACGGAATTGTTCGGAACTCAAACACATAGGAATGTGACCCTATATTATACGGCAGCATGCCTTTTAGCTCTTCACACCCGTGCCTGTGACCCTTAACACTGCCACGAGCGTCCACGCCGTCGTCAGTCCACAAGTCATAGTCCGCGGCTATATTCACTTCACGCCCGTGCTTCTAATAAAAGAAGCATGACGTAACTTGGTATAGTACCGTGGCTTTTAAAAACAAGGAACTTACGCTTTCAAACAACTCGACTCTCGAATCGTCCACTTACAAAATAAACAACTAGGGTTAACATCTAAACCCATTCTGCTTTCTTTCCCTGATAAAAGTACGAACACGACTATGGGAAAGACGAAACCATGCCCCCATGCGATTCACGTGTGTGCCTATTTTTCTCAACAAGTCAACGGAATCATTTCAAACACAAATACAGGCGAACGTGACTCTATTAAAATCACACCATGAATCTGTAGGATGCAAGCCCGTGTCTGTGACCCGAAATACTGCAAAACATAAAAGCCACGAACGTACACGCCTTCATCAGTACACAAGTCATTACAATACTAGGTTCACAACCGTGGATGCAGAGACTTCACGTCCCGTACATCAAAAGTAACAACGCCTGATACATCTCCAACGTATCTATAATTTTTGATTGCTTCATGCTACTTTATCTACTGTTTTAGGCAATATTGGGCTTTATTATCCACTTTTATATTATTTTTGGGACTAACCTATTAATCGGAGCCCATCCCAGATTTGTTGTTTTATGCCTATTTCAGTGTTTCGAGGAAAAGGAATATCAGACGGAGTCAAAATGGAACGAAATCAACTGGAGAAGTTAATTTTGGAAGGAAACCCACCTGACGGATTTGGAGTGCATGTCAGGGGAGTCCCGGGCTGCCCACGATAGTGGGGGGCCCCCTGGGCGCGCCCCCTGCCTCGTGAGCACCCCGGAGGTCCACCGACGTACCCCTTGCACCCATATATACCTACGTACCCTAAAACTTCCAGAACAGAACCTAGATCGGGAGTTCCGCCGCCGCAAGCCTCCAGAGCCACGAAAAACCAATCGGGACCCTGTTCCGGCACCCTCCCAGAGGGGGATCCCATCACCGGAGGCCATCTTCATCATCCCGGTGCTATCCATGACGAGGAGGGAGTAGTTCACCCTCGGGGCTGAGGGTATGTACCAGTAGCTATGTGTTTGATCTCTCTCTCTCTCTCGTGTTCTCTCTTGTGTTCCCTCTATGGCACGATTTTGACGTATCCCGAGCTTTGCTATTGTAGTTGGATCTTATGATGTTTCTCCCCCTCTACTCTCTTGTGATGAATTGAGTTTCCCCTTTGAAGTTATCTTATCGGATTGAGTCTTTTATGAGAACACTTGATGTATGTCTTGCCGTGATTATCTGTGGTGACAATGGGATATCATGTGCCACTTGATGTATGTTTTGGTGATCAACTTGCGGGTTTCGTGACATTGGGAACCTATGCATAGGGGTTGGCACACATTCTTGACTCTCCGGTAGTAGCTTTGGGGCACTCTTTCAAGTACTTTTATGTTGGTTGAATGAATCTGAGATTGTGTGACGCATATTGTATAATCATGCCCATGGATACTTGAGGTGACAATGGAGTATCTAGGTGACATTAGGGTTTTGGTTGATTTGTGTCTTAAGGTGTTATTCTAGTACGAACTCTTTTATAGATCGATCCGAAAGAATAACTTTGAGGTGGTTTCGTACCCTACCATAATCTCTACGTTTGTTCTCCGCTATTAGTGTCTTTGGAGTGACTCTTTGTTGCATGTTGAGGGCTTGTTATATGATCTATCTATGTTATTATTGTTGAGAGAACTTGCACTAGTGAAAGTATGAACCCTAGGCCTTGTTTCCTATCATTGCAATACCGTTTACGCTCCCTTTTACCACTCACTACCTTGCTGTTTTTATTATTTCAGATTACAAAAACCTATATCTACTATCTATTTTGCACTTGTATCTTCATCTCTTCGCCGAACTAGTGCACCTATACAATTTACCATTGTATTGGGTGTGTTGGGGACACAAGAGACTCTTTGTTATCTGGTTGCAGGGTTGTTTGAGAGAGACCATCTTCATCCTACGCCTCCTACGGATTGATAAACCTTAGGTCATCCACTTGAGGGAAATTTGCTACTGTCCTACAAACCTGTGCACTTGCAGGCCCAACAACGTCTACAAGAAGAAGGTTGTGTAGTAGACATCAAGCTCTTTTCTAGCGCCGTTGCCGGAGAGGTTAGCGCTTCAAGGTATATCTTTAAATCTTGCAATTGAATCTTTTTGTTTCTTGTTTTATCACTAGTCTAGTTTATAAAAGAAAGAAAAAATGGAGTTAAGTTTGTCTCATACGCTTCATCTTTTTAATATCTTTCGTGAGTATGATGGAAAGGAAAATTGTGCTCAAGTGCTAGAAGAAGAATTACATAGAATGCTTGGGATGAAATATGTGAATGACGAGCATGATTGCAATGTTGTTAGTATGAATTCCTTGAATATCCATGATGCTAATGATATGCAAAGCCACAAGCTTGGGGAAGCTATGTTTGATGGAGATGATATTTTTTGTCCCCCAAGCTTTGATGAGCAAATTTACTATGATGAAAGCATGTCTCCTATCTATGATGATTATTGTGATGAAACGTATGCTCTAAAGAATAATGATAATCATGAAACGTGTCATCTTGATCTTAATTTTCAATCACATGATAGTTATTTTGTTGAGTTTGCTCCCACTACTATTCATGAGAAGAAATTTGCTTATATTGAGAATAGTAAATTTTCTATGCTTGTAGATCATGAAAAGAATGCTTTAGGTGCTGGTTATATTGTTTAACTCATTCATGATGCTATTGAAAATTATTACGAGGGAGGAACATATGCTTGTAGGTCTATAATGCCAAGTTTCCTCTCTATGTGCTCAAAATTTTAAAGTTATGGTTGTTTTACCTTCCTATGATAGTTGATTATTGTTCCCATAAGTTGTTTGCTCACAAAATCCCTATGCATAGGAAGTTGGTTAGACTTAAATGTGCTAGTCATATGCTTCATGATGCTCCCGTCATGTTTCAATTCTTATCTTTTATGTGAGCATCATTGTCATCATCATGCCTAGCTAAAAAGGCATTAAAGAAAAGCGCTTGTTGGGAGACAACCCAATATCTACCCTTAATGTTTTTGTGTGTCCAAATTATTATGATACTGTAGTAATCATGTTTTATATATTTTGTTTCAATAAAGTGCGAAGTAGAACCTTTGGGAAGACTTGGGTGAAGTTTATGTGATCTTGCTGTGAAAAACAGAAACTTTACTGCTCATGAGATTAGCTGTAATGTTTTACTGGAGAGTGATTTTAGGTTGATTCTTTTTGCAGATTATTAATAGAAAAATTTCTGAGGTCCTGAAATTTATTTCATAATTCTTGGGGTTCCAGAAGTATACGTTTGATACAGATTACTAGAGACTGTTCTGTTTTTTACAGATTCTGTTTTCATTGTGTTGTTTGCTTATTTTGATGCATCTATGGCTAGTATTAAGTGGTATGAACCATAGATATGTTATAATAAAGTATATATTACACCAATATGAATTTAGAATGAGTTCATTATAGTACGTAAGTGGTGGTTTTATTTTCTTATACTAACGGAGCTTACGAGTTTTGTGTTGAGTTTTGTGTGGTTGAAATTTTCAAGTTTTGGGTAAGGATTCGATGGACTATGGAATAAGGAGTGGAAAGAGCCTAAGCTTGGGGATGCCCAAGGCACCCCAAGGTAATATCCAAGGACAACCAAGCAACTAATCTTGGGGATGCCCCGGAAGGCATACCCTCTTTCGTCTTCGTCTATCGGTAACTTTACTTGGAGCTATATTTTTATTCGCCACATGATATGTGTTTTTCTTGGAGCGTCATTTTATTTTGCTAGTTTTTGCTTGCTGTTAGTTAGAATAATGCTTTGCATCTTTAGTTTCAATAAAAAAGTCAAGGATAGCCTTTGCCATGCTTATTTTGCTAGTATACATGTTGCTGTTTGAAAACAGAAAGTTTATCGCTGTTGCAAAAATTCCCTAGAAAAGTCAGAGAATGGTATAATGTTGAATATTTTTGCATATTAAGCTCTGATAAATTTATTACAGTGGGAATTTTAGTTCATAATTTTTGGGGTCAGGGAAGTATTGATACTCTTGCATTCTTTACAGACTGTACTGTTTTGGTAGATTTCTGTTATGGTTGCATTGTTTGCATATGTTTGCTTGTTTAATGATTCTATTTGAGGATAGGAGTATTAAATATTCAGAGGCATTTAGTATTCAATGTTGAATAATAATTTTAGTGATTTGTTACAGTAGAATATGATAAGGTTTTGCATTGGCTTATACTAACCTATCTCACGAGTTCTTGTTGAGTTTGTTGTGAATGAAGCTTTTGATAAAAAGAGAAACCATGATATGAGAGGAATTAAGGAGACACAAAAGCTCAATCTTGGGGATGCCCAAGGCACCCCAAGATAATATTTCAAGAAGTCTCAAGAATCTAAGCTTGGGGATGCCCCGGTAGGCATCCCACCTTTCTTCTTCAACAACTATCGGTTAGTATCGGTTGAGCCTAAGTTTTTGCTTCTTCACATGAGTTGTGCTATCTTTGCATTGTCATTTATTTTGTTTTGATTGCTGTTAGAATAAGATACCAAGATCTTAAATTCTTTAAGGAGAGAGAGCCACACACAAATTGGAATTTGCTAGAATACTCTACATGCTTCACTTAGATTATTTTGAGAGTTGTTAATAGCATGGTAATTTGCTTAAAGATAATATACTTGGTATTCAAGATATGTGGAACTTTCTTTTGAGTGCATTGAATACTAAGATAAGTTTGATGCTTGATAATTGTTTTGAGATATGGAGGTGATAATATCAAAGCAATGCTAGTTGGGGTGATTATGAATTTAAAGAATGCTTGTGTTGAAGTTTGTGATTCCCGTAGAATGTACGTATGATGAACCGCTTTGTGATGAAGTCGGAGCACAATTTTATTTATTGATTGTCTTCCTTATGAGTGGCAGTCGGGGACGAGCGATGGTGTTTTCCTACCAATCTATCCCCCTAGGAGTATGCGTTTAGTGCTTTGGTTTTTGATGACTTCTGAATTTTTGCAACAAGTGCATGAGTTCTTTTGATTAATGCTGAGTCCATGGATTGTACGCACTCTCACCCTTCCACCATTGCTAGCCTCTCTAATACCGCGCACTTTTCGCCAGTAGCATACACCCACCATATACCTCCCTCAAAACAGGCACCATACCTACCTATCATGGCATTTCCATAGCCATTCCGAGATATATTGCCATGCAACTTTCCACCGTTCCGTATGACACACATTACTTTTGTCATATTGCTTTTTGCATGAACATGTAGTTGACATTGTATTTGTGGCAAGGCCACCTTCATAATTTTCATACATGTCGCTCTTGATTCATTGCATAACCCGGTACACCGCCGGAGGCATTCATATAGAGTCATATTTTGTTCTAAGTATTGAGTTGTAATTGTTGAGTTGTAAGAAAAAATAAAAGTTTGATGATCATCATTATTAGAGCATTGTCCCAGTGAGGAAAGGATGATGGAGACTATGATTCCCCCATAAGTCAGGATGAGACTCCGGACTTTATGAAAAATAAAAGAGGCCAAAGAAGTGCAAATAGAATAAAAAAAGAGGCCAAAGAAGCCCACCAAAATAAAAATAAAAATAAAAAAAATGAGAGAAAAAGAGAGAAGGGACAATGCTACTATCCTTTTACCACACTTTAATATACTAGTGGGAATTTTTCATTATAGAACTTGGCTAGTATATTCCAATGATGGGCTTCCTCAAAAGTGCCCTAGGTCTTCGTGAGCAAGCAAGTTGGATGCACACCCACTTAGTTTATTTTGTTGAGCTTTCATATAATTATAGCTCTAGTGCATCCGTTGCATGGAAATCCCTACTCACTCACATCGATATCTATTGATGGGAATCTCCATAGCCCATTGATACGCCTAGTTGATGTGAGACTATATTCTCCTTTTTTGTCTTCTCCACAACCACCATTCTATTCCACCTATAGTGCTATGTCCATGGCTCACGCTCATGTATTGCGTGAAAGTTGAAAAAGTTTGAGATTACTAAAGTATGAAACAATTGCTTGGCTCGTCATCGGGGTTGTGCATGATTAAATACTTTGTGTGATGAAGTTAGAGCTTAGCCAGACTATATGATTTTGTAGGGATAACTTTCTTTAACCATGCTATTTTGAGAAGACATGATTGCTTTAATTTATATGCTTGAAGTATTATTACCTTTATGTTAATATGAACTTTTGTCTTTAATCTTCCGGATCTGAATATTCATACCACAATTAAGAAGATTTACATTGAAATTATGCCAAAGTATCACTCCGCATCAAAAATTCTCTTTTTATCATTTACCTACTCGAGGACGAGCAGGATTTAAGCTTGGGGATGCTTGATACGTCTCCAACGTATCTATAATTTTTTATTGCTCCATGCTACTTTATCTACTGTTTTAGGCAATATTGGGCTTTATTATCCACTTTTATATTATTTTTGGGACTAACCTATTAACCGGAGGCCCAGCCTAGATTTGCTGTTTTATGCCTATTTCAGTGTTTCGAGGAAAAGGAATATCAGACGGAGTCAAAACAGAACGAAATCAACTAGAGAAGTTAATTTTGGAAGGAAATCCACCTGATGGACTTGGATTGCACTTCAGGGGAGTCCCGGGCTGCCCACGGGGGTGGGGGCGCCCCCCTGGGCGTGCCCCTGCCTCGTGAGCACCCCGGAGGTCCACCGACGTACCCCTTGCACCCATATATACCTACGTACCCTAAAACTTCCAGAACAGAACCTAGATCGGGAGTTCCGCCGCCGCAAGCCTCCAGAGCCACGAAAAACAAATCGGGACCCTGTTCCGGCACTCTGCCGGAGGGGGATCCCATCACCGGAGGCCATCTTCAGCATCCAGGCGCTATCCATGACGAGGAGGGAGTAGTTCACCCTCGGGGCTGAGGGTATGTACCAGTAGCTATGTGTTTGATCTCTCTCTCTCTCTCGTGTTCTCTCTCGTGTTCCCTCTATGGCACGATTTTGATGTATCCCGAGCTTTGCTATTGTAGTTGGATCTTATGATGTTTCTCCCCCTCTACTCTCTTGTGATGAATTGAGTTTCCCCTTTGAAGTTATCTTATCGGATTGAGTCTTTTATGAGAACACTTGATGTATGTCTTGACATGATTATCTGTGGTGACAATGGGATATCATGTGCCACTTGATGTATGTTTTGGTGATCAACTTGCGGGTTTCGTGACATTGGGAACCTATGCATAGGGGTTGGCACACGTTCTTGACTCTTCGGTAGTAGCTTTGGGGCACTCTTTGAAGTACTTTTATGTTGGTTGAATGAATCTGAGATTGTGTGATGCATATCGTATAATCATGCCCACGGATACTTAAGCTGACAATGGAGTATCTAGGTGACATTAGGGTTTTGGTTGATTTGTGTCTTAAGGTGTTATTCTAGTACGAACTCTTTTATAGATCGATCCGAAAGAATAACTTTGAGGTGGTTTCGTACCCTACCATAATCTCTATGTTTGTTCTCCGCTATTAGTGGCTTTGGAGTGAGTCTTTGTTGCATGTTGAGGGCTTGTTATATGATCTATCTATGTTATTATTGTTGAGAGAACTTGCACTAGTGAAAGTATGAACCCTTGGCCTTGTTTCCTATCATTGCAATACCGTTTACGCTCACTTTTACCACTCGCTACCTTGCTGTTTTTATTATTTCAGATTACAAAAACCAATATCTACTATCTATTTTGCATTTGTATCTTCGTGTCTTCGCCGAACTAGTGCTCCTATACAATTTACCATTGTATTGGGTGTGTTGGGGACACAAGAGAATCTTTGTTATTTGCTTGCAGGGTTGTTTGAGAGAGACCAGCTTCATCCTACGCCTCCTACGGATTGATAAACCTTAGGTCATCCACTTGAGGGAAATTTGCTATTGTCCTACAAACCTATGCACTTGCAGGCCCAACAACGTCTACAAGAAGAAGGTTGTGTAGTAGACATCAACGCCTAATTACAATGATACTCGGAACCAAAATACATTTTGTTAACTAGGTAGCTGACAGCGAAATTTCGCAAGACAAGGTTAGAAACTCCACTCCACTGCTTAACAAGACCAAACGCACACAACAGACAAGGACGCTGCTGTATATCTAGTCCCCACCGACCTTCTTGTTGGTTTTCTCCTGGTGCAGTTCATCGATATCCTCCTTCAGCACCTTCATATTCTTGTCATGTTGCTTCACAGATACGTCTGATTCCTGGAACGACCGGGTGTGCTCTTCAAGGAGATTTCTCGTCTCAGTCGTAATTTCTACGATCCTGGCATTCGCCTTCTCCAAATCTTCTATTGTTTCCTGGCAAAGCTTCTTCCACGCGTAGGTGATCTCCAGCAGCTGCTCGTACGTTTTGCCAGCCTTTGGAATTGAAACCAAAGCATTCATCTCATCGACCAGATTATTGAGGATAACTAACAAGGACCTCACAACACTTGCCGTCGCCGCCCCCCTCACCATTCCGATCTCTCTCGTGCCACAACTGCTCCCCAATTCTACAGTAGGGGGCTTCTGTTCAAGATCATGACGCATACTAACCCTACCTCCAATTGACTGTAAATCAGTATCAGCAAGACACACCCGCATCAAATTAGGAGTCAGTTGACCACAATAAATCATGTTTCACAAACTAAATCAGAGCAGCTGAAAGAAAGAAAAAAACGAATGAAGGAGAAGCAGAAACAGGGAGAACTTACAGACGAGGAACCCTCGCGAGCCGGGATCTCTTCCCGGGACAGGGCACGGCGGTCCGGAGTAGTATCCTTCTGCCCAGCCATGGCGGAGATGGTCAGTGAAAAGAGATGAGAAAGAGGAAATGAAGGCTTGGCGGCGGACGAAGGGAGGAGAAGAATGTGGCTAGGGTTCTGAGACTCCATCCGTCTGCCTTAAATAGCCGAAGACTGGCCTCGGGCGACGTGCCAGAGCAGCGTCACCGGAGGAGAGGCCCGTCGTACCATTAGGTTTCTGGAGCGGCGCCACGTGGCGTTCACTCCCGAATACGAAGAGACGCCCGTCAAACCGTTGGGTTTCCGCGATAAACGAACGAATGTGACTCTTGGTAAATCATAACCACGCCTCTCCGCGCTGCACGGATGTGCCTGCCGTCGCGAACAGTTCAACGAAATCATTTGGAACTCCAAAACAACAAAACGTGACTCTTCACAATACCACGCCGTCACTTCCTGGGACCCACCACCGTCCAAAGAATACACCACAGCAGCCTCTCTCGAACAAGCCATACCGTGCCTCACCGAGTAAACAGTGAGTGTTCACATCTGAACCTTTTCCGCTGGGTTTCCGCAATTACAGAAAGGAATGTGACTATGAGTAAGACCAAACGGTGCCTTTCAGCTGGGTTTCCATCTGATCGAGTCAACGAAATTATTCCGAACACAAACACAGAGAGCGTGACTCTATACAATACCACACCATGCCCGTGATTCTCCCATCTAATTGAGTCCACGCCTCTATCGAGTAATATAGGAAAAAACATCAATAAAGAAGCGTGACTGTCCTTGTGGAAACAAGGAAACAAGCTTTTAAAAAACAGCGTCTCTCACATAGGCATTCGGCGCCTCACAGATTCAACAGCAAGAGTGGGCATCACAACCCATTCCTCTGGGTTGACAAAACGAACATGACTGTGCGTTACGCAAAGCTATGCCTATGTGAACTCACCGGCCGTGCCTCTCCTAATAGAGTCTACGGAAGCACTCGAAACAGAAACACAGGGGAGCCTGACTCTATATTATGAGTACGCAAGAAAATGTCTGCTTTTAAAAACAACGTCTCTCATATAGGGCATTCCGTGCCTCACAGAGTAAACGCCCGTGGCTGTGCGTAAGACAAAGGTTAGCGTGACTCTATGTAATACCACCGACCATGCCTTTGAGCGCTTCATGCCCGTGCCTGTGACAATTGTGACCCTAGGTAAAATGCAATCATGCCTCTCTGGTCCGACATACCGTGCCTCCTCTGGTGATAGAGTCAAAGGAATAACATACTATGGACTGTACGTTCACACCCGAATAACATACCATGGACTGTACGTTCGTGGTTTTAAATACAAGGAAATAAGCTTTTAAAAAACAACGTC